>NW_017306341.1:2218487-2229769 GCF_000935625.1 Nanorana parkeri
GTTAATCCCCCTGGAGCTTTTAGACATAATGTGCTAGCATACACAACATACTAGCACATTATAGCAGACTTACCTGCCAAAGTGATCCTCTCCAGTGCTGCACTCTTCGCTTGATGGCACTTCCATCTTTGCCTTGGTTTTCCAAGCTTGGCATCTTTGGCCGCCTAGCATGATGTAACTTAATCTCGGTGTTCCAGATCCCGTGTTCTGATCTGCATATACACGGCTCAGTATACAGAAGAAAAAATGTCTGACAGGTAGAAAGCAGCTTTTTTTGGCAGAAGAGACTTAAACAGTCTCTTCTGCCATAGAAAGCCTACCAATCAGCAGTTTTGTTGGAATTATTTTGTATTTTTCATGCTTTCCTTTATTTTTATTTGTTGATTCCACAGTAACACAATTTCAGTCTTAGGCTGACAATGCTCCCTCACCCTTGAAGTGCTGTAAGCACCTTAGTAATATTAGCCAGGTAACATGGGCCGCTGTGGCGTCTGGGGCCAGTGGAAGTTACAGTAAAGAACCCGGGAAGAAGGACTCGTACAGATAGGGGATAGAGCTTCAGCTCATGTAAGATCAGATTTTTTCAAAATATAGAGATCTGCAATACACAATATACATCAAATGCTTTTTTTTTTTTCTTCATATACATCGTTAATGAGCCAGTTCTTAAACAGGGCATTAAGGACATCCAATTTAGTAAAGAGGTAATAAATTTCAGACATTGGCTTTCATTTGGCTAATGCCAGATACAAATTTGCCAGCTACAGTAAGTCAGCAGATTCTAGAGGAAAGCCTGAAACTGCGCTTTGTGGTAGCATTTCCAAGACGTCAAGCGATAGTTTCTTAAGGAAATCGGAGTCATCATTCCCTTCAAGCAATTGGTCAGATAAATATATTTGGGTATCCAACTGTGAGATGCAGAGCCTTGCTAACAGCTGTGACTCCCCACAATTATATGCGCCTATTGACTGCAAATAAAAAAATGATCAGTTACTTCAATCAGGGATGTTCTGTGAAGCAGAGCCCTGAATGATGATAGGAACATGGATGCATGTTTGTCTTCAAGACTCTTAAGTTTTTACATCTTTTAGAGCTATGGATTCAGAAGGTGGTCTGGTCACTATTTACAACATGATTTTCAGGGACCCCAGGCCGCTCAACAGGACATCCAGACTGGCACGAAAGCACATGAAGGTGCCTGCTATTAATTTGATAGCAGATTATTTATTTAATCCTTTTCAAAGGTTTACTATAATCAAGGCTGTCCCTATGGTATTTGCCACCTGAGGAGATGTCGTTCCTAGGGAGGGGGGGGTGATGGGGAATACTTGTGGTGCGGGGGGATAGGAAGCATGGTAGCAGGGTTGTGGGGACGGGGCGGAGGGCACTGGAGCGTGCTGTCAGGGGCTCTGTATGGTGTCCTACCCAGCTCACTGACATAATTGGTTGCCAAGAGCTCAGCGGGATGCCAGAGCGTCACAGGTTGCTAAGAGGTGCCTCATATGGACGGCTCTGACTATAATATCTTTTTGAGTTTTGTGCCCATCTGAACAGCAGCATATTACCATTGCAGTGCTAACAAATGAGTCTGTGAAAAAATAGATCTTGGGGCAGGACAGGTATGCAAACTAGCTTCTCTAAAAACAAAAAAACAAAATGTAATATATTGCAACTTACGAGTCCTTTGATGTGGTGACTGCATTAGCTTTCTTTTTTTCCCTTTCTTTTCATCTGATGATTCTGCCAGTGACTCACCTCCTCTCCCTCAGTGTCTTCACTCACTCCTGCACTCTATCTATGGATGGTTTTCCTATGTGCCAGGCTGGACTACCAATATGTAACTTGGACCACAAATACTTAAAACCCAGCCGCTGTTTACTAAAAAGAAAGCACCCGACCCACATGTGATCTCTGCCTTTCCATAAATAGAGAGGCAACAAGAGAGATAAGTGTATGCCTGATTTTGGGGGAGGTGGTGGGCACAAACACGGGTGAAATTGTCATGAAGGTGTGGTGATGAGAGTGGGGGTGTTGTGACTAGTGTGGCTTTAAAGAATGGGGGTGAGAATGCAGTTTGCTGGTGACAGTAGGAGGGGTAAACCATGTTGTAGGCAGGGTGCTGAGAAGAAGGGACTGCTGGCAGAGGTCTAGGAGGGAATGCATGCACAGTAATGTGGTTTATGATCCCCATGCATGTGCAGTGTGTAGTCACACGCTCCCGATGCTTCCACATTCCGCGATGCTTTAACCATTATGGTGGTGAGATCTCGTGCATGCATGTTAGTATACTGTCGCTACCGTGCATGCACCATATCTTGCTGCTATATTTCTGACAAAAGTTCCACGCATGCACTGAATATTACCTCCATATTGTGATGTCACAAATATGGCAACAAGATCCGTCAGACATAGGCAGGGCTTATATACAGTATGATGTATATGGTTCTGTTTAATCTTCATTTTCTTTTACTTTGCAACAGAAAAATCTTAATATAATGCTTTACTAATATTTAATTTTGCCCTCCTAACCTACAACCTCAGTCAACCTACAGTATTACAACTTTGAACATACAAGCCGTATATCTGGCAGAAAATAAAACACCATTCTACTTCCTGTATTCTTATTTAGTATAACTTTAGCATTAATTACTACATTCTTGTACAGGCATCTCTAACACTGCATACAAATTCATCCGATTAGTTACGCAACACTGGAAAATGTGCCATGACTATCAGATGTGCCCATATTGTCTATAAAGAGAAATGTCTCTACTGCATGTTAGTAACCAGTGAAACAACTAACAAAATGTGAACGTATCCCACAAGGGGACATGGCAATAAAAATCAGCAAACCAGATTGGACTTTTTGAACTGGAATTTGTTCGATTTTCTGCATGTACTTGTTTCAACTCATGGATTTATAATAAGACGGGATAAGTAAGTAGATCAAAACATCAGTTTGTGACTTGCGGGCAACTTTTGCAAATGGAAAACATTACATTTAATCCCCATTGACATTGAATGGCATATAATACCTGTGATACTGTCTGTGGTTCACCTCCAGAATTTCTAATAAGATAACTTAACACTGATTATCCAAGATTTCAACCTTTATTCTCTTGTGATATGTTTATTTTCCCTCATATTTCCTTTTTCTTTCCACTTTTACTTTCATCTTTTTTCTCTACTTACGTTTTTTTTCCCTTTACACTTTTTTCTCCGTAAGCCATTAGCTAGATTCATTATATGGTATCTTGGTCTCATTATAACGTCATCACACCTGCTCTCTGGTCAGTGGCGGAGCTAAGGAACAAAGGGCCCTGGTGCAAGATTTTTTTTTGGGCCCCCCTCCCCCCCCAAAAAAGCCCACAAACACAACTCTGGTAATGAGTAAAGGGGCAATGCTGTCTTCGTCTATTATATGAATGTGACTTAATATAGTGCTATAGTACTATTCTTTACTTTTAACTTGATCCAAGTTTACTTTTGTTTATAAATAGTTGATCTGCTTTCATCTTGCTTTAGTATTTATCTTGATGCATTTCTAAACAAAAACAAAAAATTGAAAATAAAGAGTAAAGCTTTATAACACAGAAAGGGGCCAGGTTAAAACCAGCCAATATTACTTGAATATGCTGCAGTTCCTCAGTGTTTATTTCTGAAATACAAGAAAAGGAAATTAATAAACTAATAAACATTAGACTGCACAAATCTCAGAAGTCAAACAGCCAATTTTCTTCAGTAAACTGAAGGCTGAGATGATGTCATATGTCTGTTGCACACAGAAGTAGGCATTTCTTTAGTCTCTTCCAGGCTAATCCTTGATGGAAGGGTTTGGGGATCGCTATAAACTCTGATGCACTTTCAGTGTTTTAATGAGGAAAGTTGCAGTGACTGCATTCCTTTAGGCCTCGTACACACCGGATGCAATGCGATTCCGGCCCGAACTCACTGCACACTTTTTTGTGGGGCAGGATGGGCCGCAATGCGATTGGCTGCACGGGATCGCAAGGCACATTATGCCTGTGGTCCGGTCAAAATAGTTCTTGCAGCATTTTGATTGGACGGGACCGCAGTCATAATGTGCCTTGCGATCCCGTGTGACCGATCGCATTGCAGGCAGAGGGCGTAGATACGGTGGCATTCACTTCAATAGACCACCCCCTCCTGCCCCACAATATAGTGAGGCGGCCGCAATGCAATGCAGTGCATTCTGGCCAGAAGCGGGCCGGAACGCTCTGCAGCTGGTGTGAACGAGCCAGTTCACACCAGCATCTGGGAAAATCAGTCAGCCAATCACACAAGCAGGTAAAGACCCTCAGTGTACAGAATGCCTCCAAGTAACCATAATCCATAAAAAAAAAATGTTTTATGTATTTAAAAAAAAAATGAAAGCAGCTTTAGATTGAAATGGAAAGGTAACTTGTAAATCACAGAATGGCTTGTGTAACAATTTTAAAAGTTATATTATTTTTATTAACTAAAATAGAGTTTTCATTAGTAAAAAGATTTGTAGCAACCAATCATAATTCACACCAGTAAAAGATGGAGTCTCATTGATTGCTTTGGACTACACCACTAAAGGACACCTGTGGTATTCTTAACATATATATATTTTTTTCATTTTAAATCATCCCCATCTGGTTTTATACTTCCCTTCATCCTTGATCCACTGATCTTCTCTGACCTGCTCTGAGCCACACAGCCTTTCATTATTCCAATAGTAAAGCCATAGTCATGGCAGCCTCAGATAGTCTTTCAAAGAAGGGCTTTCCCATAGGAATGAATGGAGCCCTGGCATGCATGCGAGTACAGAGCAGCCATTTTTAGAGGAAAGCATGTGCAGCTGGGAGTAGAGCTGAACAGTGAAGATCGCTGGATCAAGACTGAGGGCTCATTCACACCATCTGCGTACAAGTTGTCCTGGCCCGCCCTTCCAGCGCAGCCTGAACATAAGACCAAGCAATTTGCCTTGTTGTGGGTGGTGACGGTTCACACCACTGCGTTCCGGTGGTGTGCATATAAATGAGTACGACATGCAGTACTTTTTTTAAGCGTACCACAATGAGACGCTGTACAACCGCATAACACCGTGGTAAGCCCATACAACCTAATAAAATGTCACTTGGGGCGGAGGTAACAATTTAAAACAATCAAAAAAAGTTAAGAGAACCACAGCTGTGCTTTAAGAATTCGCACTTTAGAATAAGAACTCTTTATTTAATAAGGCTGTAAATTACATGTCTGTCTCATGACAAGGACTTATGTATCTGTATAACACTCTCTTAGTATTAATAAATAAAAATAAAGACATATGTTCAAGCTCTCATGAAAATGTGGTTCACCCGTTTCTATAAGCTGCCCTTCAGTAAAACCCCAAAGTGGGATATGAGCAGGGATAAAAGCAAGCTTTCTCGTTCATCACTTTGAACCATGTAATTGTACATAATACCAGAGCTTTCCTGTGATTTAGATTGAATAATTCATGCATCATAATAAAACTGAGTGCTTTTGGTTTCCTGGCCACCTTCCATTGATTTTCTTCACTGTAAAATGCACATAGGTAAGCTGAGAAATGTATACCTTAACTGAAATAGATGAATGCATGACATAATATAATATATAGGTCTGAAGGGTTAGCAATGGCCATGTTCAGCTATAAGAAAGACGACCTGACACTTACTGCATTTGTTCTTTAGGCTCTCTGTGGCCCGTTCAGAGTGCTCATACGGTTTCAGAAACCAAAAGGACTTTCTTTTCCATATCTAGCAATACTTTGAAGATTGGTAGAGTCTCATTGGAATTGTGGACATGCCAATACCATGGGCTGCAAAAACCTGCGCTTGTTGGTGTTTTTCCAAATGTGTTAAGAAAACTTTTGCTGGAAGTTCCACAATTTTCAGTACCCAAATTGTTTAAAGGCTCTTTTTCCATATGAGATGCAGAAACAGCACATGAATCACCCAGGTGGGGTGTTTTAATATTATGAGCATTGCTTTTCCACAGTGAACTGACACTAGCTAAGAAACATATACTTTGTGTGCTGATTGGAGGAGAGTGCACAAAGATGACCAGAGTAAACTGCTGTTCTGTTACTATTCAATAAGCTGTACTTTTAATGTTTTTTGTTGAAAACTTTTTAATATGCAACGTGTTAATAGTTATTGTTAAGTTTGCTGACACATACCAAACCCTGCAAAATTTGGTCTGATCACCAATGTTTCAATGATTTTTAGCCATTAAGACCTCATGTACACTAGACCTCATGAGACCGCTGCAGCCGGGACGGATCCCAACATTACTGTCGAGATCCACCCAGCTACGTAAGTGACAGCTGACTCTGCCTATCTAGAGGCAGAGCCAGCTGTACCCGCCCCCTCCCCCGTCCGTTCCTCCACTCAGCGCTGGAGGATCGGAGCGGGGACGGGGGAATCCCTGCAGGGAGCCGTGACTGATAGTCATGGCTCTCTGCAGGGAGATGATCGAGAATTGAGTGAGCGGCGGTATGTGTTCGCTCACTTGCCGATCTATTGAGACGATGTGTGACAGTTTAATTGTCATATGTTGGCTCGAACTATGAGGATGGGTGATTTTCACTCACCTCATAATTCTCCTTTAACTCCAAACGCACCTAAACTGATGTTGTTTCAACGTAGTGTGTCATGAGGCCTTTGACGTTGAACCTCTCTCGTAGCACCAGAATAAAGAAAACTATAACTGGAAAGTAATACCCTGCCACACACTCCCCTAGTGGAGACTATGGTGTTGAGTTACTAAAGGTAAATAGGCTGTTCTCTTTGCAAGGGAATTTTCCTTTGGCTTGGTAATTGGGGTGAAATTTCACTTTGCCAGGAATACTCAATCATGTTAGAGGAAAATTAAAGGAGAACTATGAGTTGAGTGCTTTTCACGCCCCTCATAGTTCTAGCCGACCTGTGACAGGCTCATTGTCACAGGTCGGCTCAGTAGATCGGGAGGGGAGCGAACACATACCGGTGTTCGCTCACCTCCCGATCTACTGAGCCGACCTGTGACAGGCTCATTGTCACAGGTCGGCTCAGTAGATCGGGAGGGGAGCGAACACATACCGGTGTTCGCTCACCTCCCGATCTACTGAGCCGACCTGTGACAGGCTCATTGTCACAGGTCGGCTCAGTAGATCGGGAGGGGAGCGAACACATACCGGTGTTCGCTCACCTCCCGATCTACTGAGCCGACCTGTGACAGGCTCATTGTCACAGGTCGGCTAGAACTATGAGGGGCGTGAAAAGCACTCAACTCATAGTTCTCCTTTAAATAAATGCTTGCACATGATTGGATGATGAAAGTCAACAAAGCTTCACCTCTTTCACTTAGGTAAGGGAGAATGCCTTTGCAAAGAGAACAGCTTATTTGCACTTGTAAATCAACTGCTATTAATGGCCATGCTGACACACGCATCGCAAAGCAACACCACCACTAGATGGTGCTATAGACCATAGGATTGTCCTATGCTCCTCGGCTCCATCTAGTGGTGGTAGTGCCATGCGAATGACATGGGAATAGCCGAGACATCAGATAAGAAAGGGTCAGTGCTTCACACCTCTGCTACTATAGCACTATATTAAAATGTCCAACATTTTCATATTTACTCTGATAATATTTGATCTAGTACCATCATATTCTATAGTGCCTTATAGTATTCTATACATTCAAAAGTACAACACATAACACTTTAATTATATGAGGTTACTGCATATCAAAGTTTGCAATCTGATATGGAACTGGTAGAATTTAATTACTGGGGGAAAAAAACTGTTCTTGTATTAAGTCATCGGTGTAAAGTATTTTCTGTTGTCTGTTGAAAAATACATTTAAGCATTTCAGAAGACTTCACACTTCTTTCCCTAACTGGCACAGTAAAATCTAGGACATGCAGTACACAGACCAATTCCCTATGCGTCTACAAGGTCAGCAAAGCCTGAACTTTTCCCCTTGCATATTTCACATGGCTGGAAGTGTGAATTACATGATACCTTCTAAACACATCAGAGGGAATGTAGTTTAATTACCACTTTCCTTCTAGAGTTAAATTTGTCTTTCTTTTTTGAGCCCATGAGCAGGAAATGACACTGTCTCGGATTGTGGTGCAGCCTTGTGTCACAGATTTTCAACAGAGAACAAGTGCAGGTTGTTGTTTGAATTAAATATTAAATATTCCAAGTTCTTCAGTAATGTATGCAGGTCAAGAATGAGCATATGGGCACATTTAGGCTTTATACCCATGGGTGTTTTCAGACGTGTCCCTCTCCTCTCAATAATGGGGTTAAAGATGTAGAGCAGAGAAAGCATATAGAACAATCGTTTTCTATACATTCATGAATATTCTGACCCACTGCTGTTGGGCTGAAAAGGTGACCAGAGAAATGGAGGGGAAGTATTTAATCACTTGCTTTTGTGTGCACCATTTATTGATCATCCACATGATCAATAAATGGTTTGTTGAAATAGTGGCCACATTACCATTGCCAGCAATAATGTGTACAGCATAAAGATTTCTCCATTCAGGTACTTCTGGTGCACCAGTTTTAATTCTTATCAGCTCCCTAATGTTCTCTGAAATAGTACAGTTAAAGGAAGATTTTATTAAGTATAGAGGGTGGTCAAGATATAAATAGCACTTGGATTTTTTTGGTGTGGAGAGATGCACTTTGCAGGCCTTTTGCCAAACATTTACTCTGCCTATCCTCATCGGAACAACTTCAGTATCATTTTTGCCTTTTACCTTACCAGACCATTATATTACTGGGCCAGGAACAGTGGACAGGGAGTATAGTCTGAGTAATGAATTAGGGAGCAGCAGCATTTGGCAGATATTTTACAATAAATTCATTAAAATGTACAGTATGTGTGTGTTTGTTAATATATCATCGCAAAATAGACCCAAAGATTAATGCCAACATTTAAGCATGCAGTTTCAGTTAATAGATGGCCCCTAGTGTGCTTTTAGGTTAATACATATTACTTTTTTCTTTGTACATGATTAATACTTTAAAGAAGCGCTTTGATAAATTTCACTCATAGGATTACCCCCTAAAGCTGTCAGGCATACCACTGGGATACACTGTATTGGCTGAGAACATGTCCTCCACTTGCTATAAAAGTAATTATAATGATGCATTGTTAAATATTATTTTATTATGACATGTCTCAATAGTAACATTAAAGTCTGAAGTTGAAGAGCCCTGGTAATCTTCTGTGGGTCTGTGGGGTCTATTACATGTAGTTATTACACTATTTTTATATATTTTTTTATATAGTTCGTCTGCCTTCCCCCAAAGCAGTTTTGCATTGACGAACCATAATGGAAAACTGAAGTTGAAAATGTTTTCGTTAAAAGGAACATTTTTATAAAAAATGTATATATGTAATTACTGCACAGTGCACACATCATTTTTGGTTAGAACCTCAGAAGCTGTAGTCAGCTGTAGAGTACTTTTCCAAAATCCCTACCTTTCTTTAATTGGCTTACCATTTTTTTGAGGTCTTAGCATGTAGATTGAGTTCAAATCACAAGCATTCCTGCCAATGTACTTGGGTTTACTGCAGTTTTGTTTTTGGTGATATCTCTAAAAGCATACTGGTATGCATTTCTGGAACAGATCATGTGTATAGGGTAAAAGTAGATTCTCCCACACTGGCATGGTCTAACTTAAATCACCATACACCAGAAGCAGCTAAGGATCTGCAGTAAGATTTGATAAAATCCTTATGATGTATATGCACTATGGATGAACATGTAGTTGACCTGAAGGATACACTTTTTCCACCCAACAAAGCTTGTGTTTCACTTTTAACTAGCACTTTGAATTGATAAGGGAATTAACTTTTGATCCCTATCTGTAATCATTAAGTGAGTATATTTTACACCAAGGAAACTTCAGGTCACTTTTATAAGTTTTTATAATGAACAGCCTATATCAAATGACAGTATCATGCAGTATCATGAGCCATTGAAGAATGACCTAGCTTACTTGTGTAATATGCCATGGAAAGATCTGTCACATGGAGTGCACTGATGTGGCAATGTGCTTCATAGCTGTCTTTCTAATTAGAATTAACTTACATGACTACTGAAATGCAATGTTGACGTTTGAGAAGAAACTTTTTGTCTGGTGTGGGATAAAAACGAGCAAAGACCATGAATAAATCATAAATGCTTATAAGTTGAGGTGCACCGAAATGAAAAAAAATGTCTGGCCGAAACCAAAAATGTTTTTTAAAAACTTTGTTACAAATTTAATAATAACTTGTGGACATAGTATGTTTACTATATCCACAATCATGAATGAACAGGAAGTGATGTAGATCACTTTCCATTCATTCATAATTGAGGCTATAGTAAACATACTATGTCCTCAATTATTTACAAACACTCAGCGATCACTGGGTGTTTGTACCCGCTCTCCTTCCTGGATCGGCTGTCACAGGTGGCTATGCAGTGCAGGAGGAGAGCTCAGGCTCCTTTGACAGCAATGATAGCTGTCACCGCTGACACACCGCCACTCTCCATCCTGACACGCTGTCACAGGAGGCTGGGCGGGGCGTTGTGGGAAGAGAGCTCAGCCTCCTGTGACAGCAATGACAGTTGTCTCCACCCACACCACTGATCCGATCTGTGACAGGAGGCTGACCGGTCCAGGGAGGAGAGACACCGGCCACTGACATCGCTCTCCTCCAGCACTGCTTGGCCTCCTGTGACAGTTTCTCTCCTCCCCACTGGGACACAGCACCCAGCGAAGATGAGAGAAATCATGGATGCACCGCTATTACGGCCAAAAAATGGCACTTTCAGCATTTTGCCAAAAAGTAGAAAGTTGGAAAATGAAGACTGATTGGTTAGCGCACTGCTAGGGGGGGATGTCGTGGCTGTTGTGCGGCTCCTAGTGTTATTAGACCGGGGTGTCTAACTGTGTGATACTGAACGGAAAGAGAGGAAGGAAGGGAGCGCAACTAATTGGCGCAGACTTTGTGAAGGTGGATAGACCAGGGAATAACAGTGAATCAGGTGGAAGTGGGTGTAAATGAGAAATGGGCACTCACGTGTGATGAGATCTCCCTTCCTCTCTTTCCGTTTTTTCCAAAAAGTGCCATTTTCGGCCATTATGTTTCGTCGGCCGACATTTGGGTGCATCCCTAGTTATAAGTATTC
Organism: Nanorana parkeri; assembly: GCF_000935625.1. Lineage (NCBI taxonomy): Eukaryota > Metazoa > Chordata > Amphibia > Anura > Dicroglossidae > Nanorana > Nanorana parkeri. The sequence goes on from NW_017306341.1 coordinate 2,229,679, forward strand.
AAAGTTTCTTATTAGAAATAAGATGCATATGTAGATGCAATTGGAGCAAGGGACAATAAAATTTAAAGTGGACCTTTACTCAATAGTGTCT
>NW_017306341.1:2230088-2344930 GCF_000935625.1 Nanorana parkeri
TACATTTACTGCTGAAGTTATTTTTATGGTGCCAGTCAAATAAAGATGAACTCCAGCTTTAAATGTGTGTCATGAATTCATATGTGCATCGTCTAACGCTGAAGCCCCCCCCCCGCCTTACTGTCCCTGGCACGGCTGTTTCATTCATTGGATTTCAGTGCTTTCAGTCATGGAGGCTCAGCATTATATGTGGACCTTACCTAGGGCAGTGTGCATGCACAGGCAGCCTGCCTAGGAAAGCCCACTCATGCAGCCTGACATCCACTCAACAAAGCATTTTGATATTTGCATACCTCCTTCCCAAGACCCATCCCACTGGAGTGAGGGCTCTCGAGAGGAGTAATGAGGCAGGATGTTTTCAGGAAGCCATGTACAGCACCCTTCCAGCCTCTCCTACCAGCCATGATCTGTCTGCATTGCATAGCGAAGCACAGAAACCTAGTGATGTCAGGCAACAGTTAAATCTAGGGCCCATTCTCACAGCAGGTGCACATTAAAGGGTTTCTATACCTCCGTTTTTTTTGCATATATCTACTGCTAGCAAGCAGTAGATATATGCAAAAAGTTAAAAAAAAACAAAAAACCTTCTTTAACAGCAGTTTAAACTTACCCCGTCTTCAGCGCTTGCTCCCGTCCGAGAATCCGGAACTGCTCGGGCGGGCGCATGCGCAGTTCGGATTTTCGGCCCGGAGACGAGCAGAGACGCAAGGTAAGTCTATGGGCGCGTGCACCCGCATGCAGACACCGCGGGATCAGAAGTGCCTGCAGGGACAGAAAAGTCAGCGCTGGATCGGAGAGCCGCCGCACCGCTGGAGGGACAGATGAAAACCTCAGGAAAGAAGATCGGATTAAGAGACATCATTTAAGGTGCTGAGCCTTGTTAAAACACATTGAAGTGCTTGCTTCTTTTTTTAACTTTAATTAAGTTCTCTGCACTGCTATTTTTTTTTTTTTTCATTTTTTCAGCGCACACCAACACAGCACGATGAAGTGAACTGAAGCAATAGGACATAATGCTATTGTATATGCATTTAAAATGTGTTTGGAAGCCAAATGTTGCTGGTGTGAATGAGCCCTAATAGGAGGAAGAATAGGGTTAGGTATTAGGGATAGGTTAACTCTTCAGGATTACATTTAGGCTTGGCTTTCAGAGGTTAACTTTCAGGTTTAGTGGGTGGGTTCAGTGTCTAGGTTTGGTGGAGAGACAGTGTTAGGGTGTCGGAGTTTTAGGGATAGGTGGTTGGTGGTGGCATAAATTCAGATTTGTTTTTAGCAGCTAAAGGCCGTAGGTGAAAACGAATCTACCACCATACAGACATCTAAAGACAGTCTGATTATGTCTGATAGTCTCTGAAGCCTCTGGAGACTGTAGTGTAGGAGGATGTTGCAGTCTATGGAGAAGCAAGTCATACAGAGGGCAGCTTTGAACAGTCCTCCGATTAGATTACATAACCTTTTTTCATTGTGAGTTCAGTTTCCTTTCTACTCCCATCAGGAGTTTTGATTGGTGGAAACCCGGTTACAAACCATTCTTCTGTTTCAGTTAGGACTCCGATATTCCCTTCCTACAGTGCCAGACTGAATAAAGAAATATATTGACACTCATTGTGAAAAAAAATCTCAAGTAAAATTCTGTATTCAGTTTGCCACCACCTGTCTGGGAATCCATTGTTTATTCCATACTCCTAGATGTGATGTTTTGGCAGTTGAACAATAGATAAAGCAGAAAAGCACATTGCTGGTTTATTTGTGCTGAAGAAACGGAGAACAGTAGGAAATCGGGAGAAATTTTATTTATTTTGCCCTTTTACTTTTTATCGTGCTGTTGGTCATCAAAGGTTCTCTGTTCCACTTGTGTGCAGCCTAAGCAATATATTGCATGATTGCATCAAAAATCATTTGTGTCATGTGATAACCTATGTGTAGTCAGAATAACGTCATATACTGTACACATAACAGTCCTAATTGATGGGCAGTGAAGACTGATCCTTGTATATGAAGGTTTCTAAAATAAGAAGCCAGTGCCTGCCTTTCATGTTTGTAGTGAAAGATATTTGCAGACAGTTGCAGTTTGAGTGGCCGTTTGTACAGCAAGACATGATTGCAGCGTATACTGTAATAACCACAGAATAAGCACTTCCATTGCTAATGGACCGTATTCACACACAGACCATTTTACAGGACACTGCATTGAGGTGCTGGTTGATCTACTCACACAGCAGTGACATGGTTAAGTACTAGGAAGCTTTAATAGATGCTGACAAAACAGAACATTGTATTTCAGAAACGTGCTAAAAAATATATGAAGACTGTCATTGCTGACCCGCATGAGAAAATAATCATTCTTGCCTGCATGCTTATCCGGTGGCTTCAGTACATCTGAGACACAACCACAGAATCAGCATCTTGCAAGTGAAGCCATTATGTGTGATCTTCCTGTTTTTTTTTTTTTTAAAGTGAACCTGTGCCCGGCTGATGCACACTAACATATTTAAATATTCTGAGCAAGCTGCAGAATCACTTTAAAACAAGCCCTCAGTAACCTTTGTAGCTATGGGCATTGTGGAGAAATTATTTTTCAGGTTTACAAGAGAGGCACTGAAATCTCAGAGCAAATGTTGGCATCTTGCCAGCCTTCTAATGTAAACACAATATTTGTTTCTAAGGTGAAACCTGGCTTTAGAGTTTTTGTGTTGATCTTTGATGGTCTTCGAGAATTAATTATTTCACAATAGTAAATATGCAAATAGTTTAATGTCCACAGTCTGGGCACAAGTACACTTTTAAGTCATTAGTTCAACATGGCAGCCAGGCAGCTAGCAGTTTAAGATGGAGGGGTCAGTAATGGTAGCCTCTGTGCATTCTTTCAGAACATGCTTCCTTTTTCCTTCCACTGATGCCTCCCATGTGTACAGGAGTTGCTCTCTAGTATTTAGTGCTCCTTCCAATGCAGTTAATACGCAAACTGAACCTTAAATTGGATCTTCGGCGAACATAAATGACCTGGCTTCATTGCGGAGATATTAAATCTCCCAATACTTGTCACATCATCACAGGCATTCCAAAAGATTTCTCCTCCCCAGCCTGTGTGCAGGATCTGCAGGGCTTCCTATGAGTCTTCCTGCACACATGGCCATCAATTGCAAATATTATTATTATTATTTTTATTATAATGCAAGATTTATATAGTGCCAACAGTTTGTGCAGCGCTTTACAATATATGTGAGGCCTTGCTCACACTGATAAACTGTTTATAGTAAGGGACCATATACTTAGCAGAGATGTATTGCTGCATCATTGTGGCTTTATAGGTATTTGCAAATGTATGTGTAGGGAAGTAGTATTTTTTCCAAATTTTCTTTTTGTATTTTTTATGATCTTATAGTGAGCTTTAGTCAGCTTAGCTGTGTGCTGGCTAGTGTTCTCTAAGCACAGAGTCACTCGCTATGTGAATGATTTCTAGCAGGGTGTGCTTAACATATAATTCTGAGTTAAGAATATTTAATACCTGCTCAAACAACAGGCTAGGGGGGCGTGCTGGTGAATGCTGGGAGTGTTCATTTTTTAAGGCACTTCAAGACCCTTTGCCTTCCCACCTGAGCAATGATGCAAATGTAACACCTGTCTTGTCCTTAAGGCCTAGAGATGTGGGAAGCTGCAAGGAACTCCCCTCCTAGGAGGAACCCTTGACGATACCAACTCCAATGAGTACTGTTTTGAGTCTAGAGGAGGCAGACTGCAGTTGTTTCCCACATGGAGGTAGTCTGAGATGAAAAGTAATACAGGAACCTTTCCATTTCTGTCCTACCTTGAACTCTAAGACTAAGATACCATTAGAACCCCAGCTGTCAAGGATAAACATTTGAAGTTTAGGAATCCAGCTAGTATAGCTCTGTGAGCGAAAGACACAAAGGATAGAAAGATGTGCAGAAGACCAAGAACTGTTTTGAGTAGAATCTACAGTTATGCTGTGCTCCCTCCACCCACCTTTCAGTTTCTACATGCACATATGCAATACAATCTACAAACATTATTACAAACATTATTTAAAGTGACTGCTACCAGTAAGACTGAGAGGAATATGCCTGGGATATTTAATGTCAAATATATGGGCCTAGAACATTTTTAATGTAGCTATTGGGTAGCTAAAGAGCCATATTACTTCATATTATGCTAAACTGGTTACCAGTAGTGCTACATATGCAACATAAACCTGTTGTTAACATAAATGTTGAAGCAGTTGAGGTATCTTATGTTGACTAGCTAGATAATGTGCTGGGGAATTTCTGCATTGTTCATGGACACATAGGTGCACCCTGCCAGACTTCAAGTGTACAGAAGTATGGGCAGATGCAAGGGCGGTGACAGGAGAACTCCTGTGTCATTGCAGCAGCATTATTCTACTCAGGTGAGTCATCTGGCATTTACTGCATTGATTCCTTGCTTTTAGCTTTCAGCATTTGAGCGTCTAGGCAACAGGCAGTGTCAGGATGCTGAATAGTAAAAAAGGGTATGGCAGAGCGGGGCAAAGCGGGGAAATGCTGGCCAAGGGGAGACAAACTAAACCACATCAACATCTGCAGCTTAGCACCACCTACTACATGTGTTGAATCCAGGGCTGCCTGGTTTGAATTATAAAAGGGTGGTGAGGTGACCAATCACACACAACATATAGAGCAAGCTGAGATGGCCAGTCTCTCCAAAAGAAAATTGCATGCATGCATCTCAAATTAAAAAAGAACACAAATAAGGGGCATGCAGTGGCAAAGTAAAGGAAAAATGTTAAGGATGTGGGCATGCCGCTAAAAACATGTCAGACATTAGCTCTTACAGTACTTTCCTTTATGAATGAGCCCTATAATATTCTATTGTACAACCCCCTTTACAACACTAAATTCACTGTACTGCAATAGCTGCAGCACACAGATCTCTTTTTGAAAAGCTAGTAACTATTTTACATTGCATTAATACCATATGTAGTACGTCACAGGCAAAATAGGAGACGTGAGAATTGTTTCGCTACGGCTGAAGAGCCAGAAGAGCAGATTGTTGAATCATGTGAACTAGATGCCAAGATAACTGGGCCCTGCTCCAGGCTTCCATTATGTGATCACTGAGTACAGCACCTACCGTGGGCGGGGAAATCGGCAAACTCTCAGCTCCGGAGCTTTACACAGACTTGGTCAGATAGAAAAAATTACCATGCATTTCAAAATATACTAAGTTTATTTTCTGTGACATGCAGTGCTAAAATGTAACACAGGCAGGTTTTTACATTAGTTGTGTTACATATTTCATCCTTGTTTTAAGAGTCTGCTGTAGTTTAAAAATACTTTCCTAGCTGAACCCCCTCCTCTTCCTGGAAAACATCGAGTTGAGCTTTAAAGCTAAACTCCGGACAGATATAATCTGCACTAATTAATCCAATTTAAGTGTTTATTAAAAAAATTATATGTATTTTTTCCACTCAAAAGGCTTTATTAAGAAACAAATTAAATTGTTCCATTTGCATGTACAGACACAAGTACAACACAAACGTAAAAGCCAGAGGTCAATAAAACTACAAAGTACAAAGGCAAAAACCGTGTATAAAAGTGGGGACAAATAGGTCCCATAAACGCTTTGTGCATATTTTATTGATAACGCGGGACAAGAAGGCGCGTCATTGCTCTTTGACTCAGCGGGCAAGACAGGAAAGACATAAGAGGAGTTCAGGCAAAGAGAAAAGGGGGGTAGGTTAGGAAGAGAAAAGTTGAGGTAATGGGATAAGGTTGGGAAGGTAAAGGAACTCGAGGAAAAAGGAGGGTAGGGGTGAAAAAGGAGAAAGGCTAGCGGGGGAGCCCGTGGTGGGTAAGCGGGGACGACGATATTGTTTACTCCCACTGACATTGGGGCATTTTCTACTCTTACCCTCCTGCAGTCTAAGCCTCTCCTAAGAGCTGTAAACTAGTCATTTGTTTAGAAACTTTGAGGACGCCTGGCCTAGATCATAAAAAAAAGCAAGGTTTTTTTGCATTTGTACCCGTCACTTGACCAAACTTCAGTGTATCATGCTGGAAATTTTGGGCAAAAAGGAAGCAACTTTTACTATGAGCAGCACAGACATTTTCCTTTTAGATGCACCTGAAACTTGACATTAGCTCGAGTAGACACCCCCCCTCCCCTTCTTCACACACGCACTCACACTTAATGGTGTATCCCACAGGAGAGGAGGATTTCTCTGTTTTAAATAAGCTGTTCTTTAATGAGTCACCTTGACACATCATTTGCCAGCAGACTTGCATTATGCATTAGTCACTCATCTCTTCTATTCTATGCATAGAAACCTTCATGAGTAGCATTCCTTGTTTTGTGAAACAGCTGCCTGCGGATTTCACTGGCCTTGCTTTAAGGTTTTTATATTGATCAATCTTTTGTATGTTCACTATGCATGTCTATTCTCACCCTATAAAAGCACTTTTTGCCTGCACACAGTAAAACTGCTGTATTGGAAAAATAAACCTTTGTTCAGCCAATCGTTTCCCAGACGATCAATAGTCTTATCAGTGCTAATGTGAAAAAACTAAAAGTCTTCTTACTTCCTGTGTAACTGCTGGCTGTTTTTTTTTTTTATTGTTGGGGAGGGCATTTATAGTAAGCCTGTAGAAATGTAATAAAAATCAAGCTGACAGACAATGTATACAAGGCAACATTAATGTGCTCCACAGTCCATAGATTCTGTCTGCCTAAAGCTCCTAAGCAGATATTGACTTTCTGAAAGTTGGAATTTGCAAAGGGCTTGGTACAATCCACTCTCTCACGTGGTAGCATTTGAGCTTGGGGACAGTCACTGATTGTGAGAGGCCAGGGGCATTTGCATGCGTGCCCTATAAATGAAAGCTACGAAATTCTTGGATTTAGAGGTAGGCCAATGCTGTTAGAGTAAAAACAAGCATGTTAGTTGCCTGCTGTACGTCATCAGTGGCAGCTTGCTTTCTGGCTCTCAAAACACCTGAACAATGCCTGCATCCAATCAGATTGCTCAGGTATTTTGACAGGCAATGGGGCCGACTAGCAAGATACTGAAGCTTGGCCTAGTGGGAGATTCCTCCATCCACACAGTTTAGCATAGATGGAGGAATCTGTTGCACTTTTTCGATCTGACCATAGAAAATCTGCAGATAATCTATAGGTGTATTGCCAGCTTTAGACAGGAAGTGTGTTACTGGCAGGATCACCAGGTAAAAATGAAGGGAACAAACGCCTGCATAAATGAAACAAAAGCAGCCACCACATCTGTGAAACAGCTGCAATGTACATTAAACTCCCCGTTATACGGCATTCACTGGGATTGGTAGATTCCAGATAAATGTAGTTTCTGGTTGCTTGAGCGTTGCTGTTTAAAGTAGGTCTAACTAATGCCATACCCCACACTATACCATACCATATCTTAAACTCTGTATTGACTTCATATTAATATTGAAATGCATTAGTCAAAAGCAAATTAAGACAAATATGCACACAATCATTTCCAGGATAATACATGCCGCAGATCAGCAGAACAGTGAGTACACGGGATTTTTTTTTCTGGTTAAATTAGAGTTTTGGTTAGTTGAATACCAGATAACAGAGAGTTTGCCATATTACATTTCTATTATTGGGTTTATAAGTACTTTAAAGCTAAACTCCATGCAAACAACGAAATATACCATTCAAATTCATACTGTATATGAAAGAGGTTTTTTTTACCTGCCAAAAGATTTATATTTCTGTCTTGAGTGCTGAAAATGTACATAGGCGTTCTAGACATGGCAGTCAAGTTGGTGACTTTACTTTTCTGTACTGAATTTAAACAGTACAGCTAGCTCACATTGTGATTGGGCATTGGAATGAGCATCAGCAGACTGAGGAGCTCATCCCTCTGCTCCTTCTTATCTTCATGTTCTTGGTAACACACATGTGTGCAGTGTGCTGTGTAGGGGACTACAGAATCAAATTTAGGTATTTACACTGGTGGCATTAGAAATACATCATGCACATGGGCCACCTGTGTTAAACACAAGTGAAGTTATCTAGGAAGTACACACAGCTTTTATGCTTCCAAGATCTCTTGTTCCTGTGTGTAGATTTTCCTTGGTTTAGTCACATTTAACCGCATTTACATGTGTTTAGGCATTCTTAGCTACGTAAAACCAGGACGCAGAAAACTCTTGTTAATGAAAACCCAGCTAGACTGAATGCATCCTGTGCAGCTGCATGCAGAAAGCTTTCATCAGTACTTCTGGATGAGACCACAATCACTTCTCGTATGTTTCCATTCCTTTTAACCTCTTTCCCTATTAACTTCAGAGGACCTAACGTGGTACCAGGGAACATAACGTCCTGTGTTGTCTGCTGCTCAGATTCAGCACCATTCAAAAACTTTTCCTGGCAGGCACAAGCTTTTAGTAAATAGAACAGCCACTGAAGATGAAAGAAGGATAAATGCTGCAGCCACTCAGAAGGTCCGCTGCGATCCCTGTGTAAGTTTAATTACAAAATTTGCAAGTTTGTCTGAAGTTTACATTTCATTGCTTTTTCAACAAAGTTTGGCTTATATGAACTGTTATGTGCAGGAAAAATAAGGTCACCAAGAAAAGCTGTAAAACTATGCAAAGTTTTTTTTTCTGTTAATGTTTAATACCTGTGGAAAGAATGAGACAGATTGCGCTGACACTCTTCTCATTAGGAGCTTGATGTAGAGTTCCCAGTCACAAACATAAAAAGACTCTAGAGATGAAAGACGGCTCAGCTTTTTTGTAATGTGGTGTGCCAGTCAGTCTGTTTGCATAAGATACAAAATCCCATCCACTTAAAAAGTATTCTGACACTGCATCTCCCCATTAGGGTTATGTAAGAAGCTGGTAAATTGCAGGAATGCCAACCAGAGCTGGGTTTGTTTCAAGAATCATAATAAAGCATCATCACCCTTTTCCTGAAAAAATATGTATGTAATCATTTCCAAAAATAAAGACGAATGTGCACTGCTTCACAGTAAGCAATTAGAATTTATCTGGCCTGGTTGAGGGTTATTGCTCTTTGTACATAATTTGTCCTTATTCTCCCTTTTATATGCAAGCCTGGCTGTGTTTATATTGTCATTGAACCCTTGCCGCCCACTCCTGGCAGCCCTTTAAGTGGATCTTAATGCTGGTAGTCAGAGGTAGCACGAATGCCATTGATGGGATCCGACACTGTGCAGGAGACGTCCTGATGACGTGTAGTCAGCAAGCTGGGGGTCCGGCGAGCAGATGGCGTGGAGCAGGAACAACAGACAAGAATGTAGTCAGGAAAGCCAGAGGTCAGAGCCAGCTGGGCAGCGGAGACCAAGGTCAGGGGCAAGCAGCCATCCAATAGCAAAGTCCAAGCTGCGTGCAATGGAACCACATGCTTTGGTTTGCGCGCATGCGCGGCCGCCATTTTGCTCTTACAGGTATACTCTTCAATCATGTGATTTGCTGTGATTGGCACATGGCTGAGAGCCTTTACCCATAGGCTTCAGATCGTAAACAGTGACCATGAGCTTTTGGTGACAACTCAGTCACCGTGTTGGGAGCACACTAGTGAGTACATTCTCAGCACAGAATGGCGAGCCTGCTCATGTATATATGCATACAGCTGGCACACCTGACAGGGTGACACATATATACTTTACGTTGGCGGGAAGGTAACTACCCTTTAAAATGTTGTTTCTAGGTTAATGTATTCGGTCCAGATAGCACTCATGCCACATGGACTACACTGGTAACCACCAAAAAATGAGGGCAAAATCTGCTTAGGGTCATTACAGATAATTATTTTATTAATGTGAACCTAATTCTTACCTTAGAATAAATGGCTCTATAATGTTAATTTATATTTGCACTATACACCCATCAGTACGTGATGTGCATTTGACTATTGGGACACCAATGAATAGTTTGTATGGCTCCACCCTCTGTTCTAAAATGAGGAATAATCCTCTTCATTTTGGGATTTGGGATGGAATGAGATATGTGAATACCTTCTGTTCTAAGAAGGATTTACAGTCCTGTGCACTGATTTGGTTTTTGATGCCTTTAGTCCCTTCTTACCATAACCTTAATGGTTATACTTGCTCATTAAAGTAAATCTGTAAGCTATTTCTATTTGAGAGTAAAAGTCTTGCCTATGACACAGCACAGCATCCTTATGCCTACTGGTACCTTTGTTAGCTGCCAACTGGATTAAATGATGTAGAGGTCAGAAGGAGTTTTTTTTTAGCTATTACTCTGTCCAGATATATTTCGCTTACTGGCCACTGAAACGTTTCTATTGGTATGATTCTGATGAAGGGGGGTTGCCCCTGAAACGCGCCAATCTTGGCTGACTGCAGCCGGTGGACGGTGATGTGACCGGAGGCAACCATGGTACATAGTCGGGGCGATATCATGTTGGGTTAACGGACAGTGTGGCCTCTTGTTTTTTGTTAAAGCGTGATGAAAACGTTTGCTTGTGAGTACATATATCCCTTGTTTTATTTATCTTAATAAACGATTTTACACATGGAGGTGGCACTCTGTTGCCTTTGGGTTTCTATTGGACAGTGGGTGGCCGATAAACAGGGCTTAGCTTGGAAGTAAGGAAAAGTCAGGCCTCAGAAGCAAAATACAACTAAAGCACATGAGGACTATAAGATTTATTCGAACTAACAAAGCGGAGTAGATCTTTCTCTCACACAGAGGTGACATTCAGAAGTATAGTTACTAAGAGAAATCGCATGGAAGAGCCATGGGCCTTTTTTTCTCTGTCTTTTTATATGTTATTTTTTCAGCTAAATATCTGTAGGGCTCATTGTGAATTTTGCTTGTATGTCATTTCAGTTATCTAACTGTTAAGGAGAGTCTTAGATTTAAGTCCGAGTTCCTGTAATTATGTTGCTATGGCAGGAAATATGAGTGGCTTTATTTTTCATGATGGTTGTTGTTTTTATATTTAGAAACTTGGGCATTGCATAAAAGGCGGAGTGGACATGTTTGATACAGTGCCACCGTGCTGTTAGTTGCTCTTGCTTCCAGTGGGGGAGGTAGTCCTCCATGCTGACTAGTCACATGCTCTACTATACACAGAATAACAAGGCAGTATTCCAGCGTGTCACTCACTAGTAAGGCTATTGCAGATACCAATAGCTGTCATATAGGCTTTTCTTTTTGTTTCACATTGTTCAAGTTTAGTACAAATACTGTGCAGACATGCTTTCCTAAAACAGGCGATGAGGAACCTCAAAGAACTAGGAAAGTTAAAGCTTATCTATACCCACAAATGTTATATATTGCAGCTGCATAGATGTATCAGTGCATAGATGTGGCGGCTGCATTCGTTTTGATTTTTTTTTTAAGCCTTTGTTTTCCTTTTTTGCACATGGCGATTCTGCCAGTACCACACTTTCAGTCCGAGGTTTACAACACTCACCCGTATAAGGACAACAAAAAAGATGGGGCTACCAAACCCCACCTCTCTCCTATTTGCGGTAACAAAGAGGTGCATGTTTCTTCAGTCTTTGGAGAACAATGTCATTGGTAACAGTCAGCACAGGCAGAGAGCAGAAGAAGATATCAGCTCACACAATTTCCAGTAAAATCAACAGGTTTTTTTTTTTTACTGAAACGGGTATAGCAAAACACTTTTTTAATTATATATTTAACATACTAAAAGGGACCAAATAAGAGATGTTCATTTTTAGGGTTCACATAAATTTTAAAGCCTTTTCTTTGAAATTCCTCTTCCTAAAAGTGCCTTCCTGACCCTAATTCCTTGGCTCTTTGGACATTGGTTAAAATCACTTCAGAATAATTGTTTGTAAACAGAAAAGCTATACAGTCCAGTCCATGCAACATGTTACATACATTTTAGAGGCTATGCATCAAAGTAGTTTTCTGCAGGCTGCCTCTAGTGGGTGGAGCTTTCTGGGTCCCTCCTACGTCTATGTGAAGCACTTTTAAAAGTAATACTTTTACACTGGCCCCTCCCTTTTATATTGTAAGCCCTCATGGGCAGGGCCCTCCTTACCATCTTGTCTTGAATTGTATTGTCATTGTAATGTCTTCCTTATATTGTAAAGCGCTGCGCAAACTGTTGGCGCTAGAGAAATCCTGTGTAATAAGAATAATAATTAAGTAAACTCCCCTTTGCGCTGGGATTTTTAGATTAAAGGAGAACTATGAGGTGAGTGCTTTTCACTCACCTCATAGTTCTAGCCAACCTGTGACAATGAGACTGTCACAGGTCGGCTCAGTAGATCGGGAAGTGAGCGGACACATACCGGCGTTCGCTCACTTCTCGATCCTGTCACGGCTCTCTGCCGTGACAGGGGAGGTGCTGGATTCCCCCCTCTCCGCTCTGATCCTCCAGCGCTGGCTGGCGGAACGGACGGGGAGGGGGCGGGTACAGCTGATAGGCAGAGCAGTCACGCAGCTGGGCAGATCCAGACATAATTGCGGCGTCTTAGTATACCGCAAGCTGCTGCTCGCGGTATACTGAGCTTAGGGTGACGGGATGTTAGTTTGTGTCCTCCCGTTACCCTAAGGAGAACTATGGGGAAAAGCCCTAACCCCATAGTTCCTTTAATGTAGTTTCTGGTTGCTTGAGAGATACTATTAAAATAGGCCTAACTAATGCCATACCCTATACTATACTATACCATACCATACCATACCATAACATAAACTCTCTATTGACTTAATATTAATATTGAAAAGCAGTAATCAAAAGCAAATTAAGACAAATAGACACACTTATCCCAGGCATGTTCAAACTCTTCTACTGCTTTTCTCCATATACAATTACTTGCTTGCTTAGCAGATAGATGTGAGGCTGTTGTTTGGAAACTGTTTGGTTTGCTATTAAGCAAGCCAAACAGTAATGGGTCTGTGATGCTTTTTAAACCAATATAAAATATTTGATTTCTTTATTTTAGTTTGGTTGTAGATAAAAAATAAATATTCCTTTTAAAATGTATCTGTGTAGAATACAGTGACTAGGAAAACAAAACTGTGATTCAGGATAATTATTGGCACTGCTGGAGAAATCAGATTGTGAAATAACACCATGTATAAAATATTCAGCAGTTCTTGAGCAGTTGACATTCTCAGATACCACCTGTTTAGTTATGTACCAGACATGTGGAAAATACCTGATGCATTACAAACCAAAATTGTATCCCATTCACATGTTCCACATTTTCAGTACAGATATCAGAAATGGACATTTACATGGTATTTTTATACCTTATTTAGTTATGTTAGTTCAGGTACATAGAAATAAAGCAATCTGATGTTTACATAGGGACCGTGCATGTCAAGCTTGAACGGCTCCTGATTATAGATAAGGGTTAATATATCTACAGCATTAGGTATTTTCCAGCTATGTCTCTAATCTCAGCCAAGTCACTGGGTCCAGTTCCTGCTAATCCGGCTGCCACCAACACAATGATGTGACAGCATGGCATGCAATGTGCTCTCACGGGCTCCATACATTTTGTATATTCCTTAAAATGGAACTGTGCTAAAAAAGTGAAGATTTGTTATAGAGAACATGTTATTTTGCACATGCATTGTGATATGCCTTTAATGTCTCTGGTGTTTGCCTCCATCCCTCCTCAGAGTTCAGGTTTGCTCTGTGTAGATAGCTGCACACTTCTTCATTATGTTCTAGTCTGCATCTCAGCCACATGTCTTTGGTAAGTGGATCACATTATGATCTTTTTAACTGTCCTATATTCGCTGTTGTAAAAATATGCACAGTTTGGATTAATCTTCCCAACAATATTCAAGGTGTCATATGGATTGAGTCACTGTCTGCCAACACTACTGAGTTTGTGAGTTATAGCCATCTCGCCAGAAATGTAAGTTACAGAGATCACACTTTCAATGCTTTAGACGGGAGGCAGAACAGAACATTTAAACATTTGGATTGTTGGCAAATTACTTTATGGTATTTTTATATGATTTTGATGTTTGTGTTTTATTAGCACATATTAAATATTTTGTTACAATTTTTAGAGCGTGACACTTCTTTACACTGTTATAGACATTTATATTGTTCCTAAGCAGTACCTGGAACCATAGAAAATGTAATTTTTTTTGTTTGGAATTCCTCCTGAAAAATAGCAGTACTCTTCCTGGCATGTGTGGGTGCCCAGGCACTGCTGTTTTGTAGATTCATACCTGTATATTGGCAGTGTGAGATCTTAGGCACTGCTGCCTCTGACTGCTAGTTTTAGGAGATGTGGAGAGATTTGGTAAGGTCAGTACCGTTCTGCTCACTATTCTCCTTGCTGGAGGCTCCTTGCTATTCTCTTTGCTGGAGGCTCCAACATGGGTAAGCAAAGCCTCTGCCTCTGTAAGGCCTGGTTCACAATTGGTGTTTTGTAGCGCTTTCGAACGCTCTGCAAGACGCTCAAATACCAAAATCCCATTATTTCATATGGGTATGGTTCACACCTGGGCGTATTACAGGCCGTATGAACGCGCTACAAAACCCCCTACGCCCAAAGAAGTACAGGAGCTTCTTTGGGGCGTTTTTTGTCGTGCATTTCCATTGGGATACAGCCAAATAGCCCTCGGAAATGCGCGTATGTCGCGCGGTTTTTTTACCGCGAATCGCGGTAAAAACGTGCCTCACGAAGCGCGCGACAAACGCGCATATTCGATACGCCTAGGTGTGAACCCAGCCTAACAGAGTGGTGTGAGACATAGTGCGGTGTGAGGCATTGTGTGTAACAGAATGGTATGAGGCTCTCTGTACACCAGCCATGGGATACTGCTTAAGATGTAGAGGCGTGAGGCATTTTAGGTAAGTTTACATTTTGGGCACCTGAGAGACAAATGTGGAAGGCATAATTTAAAAATTACAGTTACGCTTTAAGAATAGAAATCTCCAATTGAATAGAAATTTCTAATTGAAATGGTTACATTGACATGCAGAGTTCTGTTCAAGTCTGATTTTTACAGTGTCCAACAAGTGAGCAAGGCAAAGCAATGTTGTCATGGCAATGAACAAATGCACCATAATTCACAGCAACTAGAAAATGAATTCCTATTAGAATGTAATAGCTTTGCCATTAGCTTGTAGCTTACACTTGTCAAAAAAGATTGTGCTGCTTGGCTTTGATGGATCCTAACAATTTTATTTACAGTGCGTGTAAGTAGCATGTTTTAAGCCACCAAAAATGACAGGCTGATAAATCACCTTTCTTTTTTGTGAAGTCCCAATACCCAGTTTTTGAGATTGTCAACAGATACTTTATTATATTGTTCCTAAGCAGTACCTGGAACCATAGAAAATGTAATTTTTTTTGTTTGGAATTCCTCCTGAAAAATAGCAGTACTCTTCCTGGCATGTGTGGGTGCCCAGGCACTGCTGTTTTGTAGATTCATACCTGTATATTGGCAGTGTGAGATCTTAGGCACTGCTGCCTCTGACTGCTAGTTTTAGGAGATGTGGAGAGATTTGGTAAGGTCAGTACCGTTCTGCTCACTATTCTCCTTGCTGGAGGCTCCTTGCTATTCTCTTTGCTGGAGGCTCCAACATGGGTAAGCAAAGCCTCTGCCTCTGTAAGGCCTGGTTCACAATTGGTGTTTTGTAGCGCTTTCGAACGCTCTGCAAGACGCTCAAATACCAAAATCCCATTATTTCATATGGGTATGGTTCACACCTGGGCGTATTACAGGCCGTATGAACGCGCTACAAAACCCCCTACGCCCAAAGAAGTACAGGAGCTTCTTTGGGGCGTTTTTTGTCGCGCATTTCCATTGGGATACAGCCAAATAGCCCTCGGAAATGCGCGTATGTCGCGCGGTTTTTTTACCGCGAATCGCGGTAAAAACGTGCCTCACGAAGCGCGCGACAAACGCGCATATTCGATACGCCTAGGTGTGAACCCAGCCTAACAGAGTGGTGTGAGACATAGTGCGGTGTGAGGCATTGTGTGTAACAGAATGGTATGAGGCTCTCTGTACACCAGCCATGGGATACTGCTTAAGATGTAGAGGCGTGAGGCATTTTAGGTAAGTTTACATTTTGGGCACCTGAGAGACAAATGTGGAAGGCATAATTTAAAAATTACAGTTACGCTTTAAGAATAGAAATCTCCAATTGAATAGAAATTTCTAATTGAAATGGTTACATTGACATGCAGAGTTCTGTTCAAGTCTGATTTTTACAGTGTCCAACAAGTGAGCAAGGCAAAGCAATGTTGTCATGGCAATGAACAAATGCACCATAATTCACAGCAACTAGAAAATGAATTCCTATTAGAATGTAATAGCTTTGCCATTAGCTTGTAGCTTACACTTGTCAAAAAAGATTGTGCTGCTTGGCTTTGATGGATCCTAACAATTTTATTTACAGTGCGTGTAAGTAGCATGTTTTAAGCCACCAAAAATGACAGGCTGATAAATCACCTTTCTTTTTTGTGAAGTCCCAATACCCAGTTTTTGAGATTGTCAACAGATACTTTGGGGGATATTAAAACCCCACTTCCCACAGATTAATGAACCTCTGCCCATCTATACTAATGAGACACTTTGATTCTCTAAGATGCTCTTTTTATACCCAATCATGTTACTGACCTGTTGCCAATTAACATCAATTAGTTGCAAAATGTTCAAGGAAGAAGGATTCCTTGTTGGTACCACTTACTTTTGCAGCTTTTTGTTGTCCTGTCCCAACTTTTTTCAGACGTGTTGCTGCCATCAATTCCAAAATTACCCTATTTTTTTCTTAAAATGGTCCATTTTCTCAGTTTAAACATTGGATATGTTTTTTTTATTTTCTATTGTGAATAAAATATGTGTTTATGAGATTTGCAGATCATTGCGTTCTGTTGTAATGTAGATTTTACACAGCATCCCAACTTTTTTGGAATTGGGGTTGTATGAAAATGTCAAAAACTGCAACTTTTTTCAGACCACATTCTAAACACTCTGCAAAACCCATTTCAATGGATTGGAATCTAAAGCTGGCCATACGCCAGTAGAAACTCCTTTGAAAAAATGTATATTTGGAATATTCGTTTGATTTACTAATCGCTAATAGGGTAAAATCGATGATTGATTTTGACCGTAGTGTGCCGCATGTAAAATTGGGCTGACTTTTGTTGCACCTGCCCATGATTCTGCCTTGTGACTTTAAAAGCTAATGAGAGCACTTACCTGTCATCTGGGAAGTTTCCTGTGTGCTCTTGTGATAGTGGGGGCTTCCTTCTATCTTTAACTTTCTCATATGCACATGTTTAGGGATTCCAGGGTTTACAAATGACATGGAGAAAAACATTTTTTGTTTTCTCAGAACCATGTTCAGTTCAGTGTACTGAAACCTGGGGTCTTTGAAGATCTTTGAGTGGGAATAAACCTCCACACCTCCGCCATGTTAAGAAAAGGCATTTGTTGTATCTGAATAGCCACTTTAAAGCTGTTATGATATTGGAGCCTTTACTCTCAGGCAGAAGTTTTTGTTATTATTTAGCCGTATTTTCTCCCTGTCAGAGTATGTAAGCCCAGTGTGTGCGTTTAAGGCCTTCATCATACCTGGTAGACAGGCTTCATTATCAGTCATAGCTGTCGTTAGGCCTTTATATATGTGACTGAATCTCAGTCTCTCTATCTGGCTCTCCCTGATATAGGAGCCTGCTGCTGGGTGAAGCCATGCAGTGGGGAAAAGCCAAATAATATGTTTACAAACTCAGCAAATGAGTTTCTAGTAGCATGGAAGATTTCTTCAACTATAGCTACTGGTTTACGCTATACCAATCAAGTTATTTTATTTATTTTTTACTTGTTTGCATGCCTAAAAGTTAAGAATATCATAGGAAAACTCTTTGTCATCTCAACTGAAACACTGAACTGTCTGGTATAAGCAACCCTTTTGTTAGTACACATGGTACAGAGAGTCTAATTAAGGCCACCATCTGGTTTTATGAAGCAATCTCTTGCAGCATACATTGAAGCTTAAATGTCATTAAAGAAGTTCCGGCATTTTTTTTCCATCCATCATACACTTGGTACATTTTCCACCATCTGCATTGGTCCTTTGTAAGTATTCAACCGGTTATTCAAATATTTTAAAGCAGAACTTGCAGTAAAATGCAAGATCCGCTCAAACTGCTGAGCCCCCCTCTCTCTACTGATAGTAGGTAGTATCTGGGAAAAAAAAAGAGGTACACTTACTCTACCCCAGTCTTCCGCATTTCTGGGTAACACGTCACCGTCCTTCTGGGAGGGTTCCTAGAGAATGCAGAGCAGGCGAAATCTTACAAGAAGACACCCAGCTCATTGCAAGAAGATCTTGGGACATTTTGTGAGGACATCTTTTGAGATTTCAGCTTTTCTATATTCCCAATGCTTCTAGCCAGAAGGAGTGTGATATCAATCTCACCTAGGCACTGTGGGCGAAAGACAGCGATGAGGTAACTATAAAGCCTAACTTTTTTCTTTACAGGTACGTTTTACGGTGATTTGTGAAGTGGGAAGCCCAGGGAGTATAAGTTGTATTATAGGTTCCTATTCACATTGCATACATTAAAAAAATATAAAAAAATTCTGCTTACATTTTTAGGTGCTTAATTGCTTGAAATCCTACCCAGCTTCCCATTATGTAATGTAAAGAAGGGGCCTGGAGTGGGCTGAGGGAAGTCATGTATACGTTAATTAACCCTGTCTGTACTGTGCTGATCTCATTATAAGTTGTAAACTCGATTTGAACATTGTCAGTCCTAACTAAGGGTTAAAGACTTAGAAGCATTGTATGTTAATGAGAAGAAGCTCAGTCTGTCCCTCTACTTTCACTTTCAAACTGCTCAGAGTAGCCTGGAATCTGCACAAAGACCTTCACAAAATATCTAAAAGGTAAGAAATGTATTTTCGAAGATTGTTTTTAGGTACGCTGTGTTATTTGGAACACACAATATAGAGGGGTTTTCTCACATTTGACTCCAACAGTGGAACTACACTCTAACTTGTATGTTTCACTTTATATGCTTATGGTTTGTTCATGACCATAATTTACATATGTATTTACATGCCAATTCACATACAGTATCTGTGTGTAGTCACCACCTTTTCAAAAGAATTGCAGTTTTCTACTGTTTTCTAGACTTTGGGGTCGATTTTCTAAAGGTGAATAGGCTGTTCACTTTTGCAATTTTCACTAAGGTCAGTGAATGGGGTGAAAATTCACTTTGCAAAGAATCATGTGCAAGAAAAATAAGAAAAAAACAACAACTATTTTTGCTTGCACATGATTGGATGATGGTCACCAGACTTTCAGTCATTCACTGAGCTAATAATAATCCAAATGAACAGCCTATTTGCCTTTAATAAATCAATCTCTATGTCTGAACATTTTTTTTTTGACTCATTGTTGCAAGCTAATGATAAGCATTTCCCAGGAAATATGTTGCACAGCCATGATTCTCAGCCGCCTATAGCAACTAGAGATTAGTGAATTTGCCAGTAAATCAGCAGTTCACATATTAATCTAACCCACCTTTCTCACCTTGTTACCCTGGAAAAACCTTTGAAAAGTAGTTTTTACCTATACAGCTTACGACATGTTAGCCTGATCAGTTCAGAGCTGTAGCTATATTAATAAAAAATATTTACTTTTTGAATGTAAAACCTGTGCTTGGTTTTTTTTGCAGCAATAGGGACCTTAGATTGTAAGGTCCTTGAGGGCAGGGACTGATGTGAATGTGCACTGTGTAAAGCGCTGCATAAAATTGTCAGCACTATATAAATATCAATAATAAATACATAAATACTCAACTTTGTGGGAATAAAATATTTCCATTGGCGTTTAGTGGCGAAAATACATTTGCATTTATGATAACCTCCCACCCCATGTTACTTACCAAAGGAACCAGAGCTGCTTCACTCATTCCATCCTGATTTTACTCACCAATGACATTAGGTATAGGGACTCTAAAAGCACCATCAGGCTCATAGTAATCCGGCACAATGGAAGCCAATGCTAAAACTTGGACTGGTACCATAGGGCTAATATCAATCTGACACAATGGTAGCCAGTGGCAAAACAGTACATTCATGTTTTGGCATACAGTATATGAATTTGCGACAATGGTGGCCACCAGCAGAATCCCTTTCAACCTCTCACAGAACGCTGGTTAAGGAAGCCCAACCTAAATTCTGTTTTTCCTGCCATGCTGATCCAAAACATAATTCACATGTTCAATTCCTGAGATTGCATCAGATATGACAATACATTTTAGTTTGTATTATATAAATAACAGCAAAAATCGTGCTAAAACTTTTCTATAGTATTGGGCAGAGTAGAGTAAAAGTTAAACCCTTTTGTTAGTTTTATTTTTTTTATTGTATTTTTTTCCAAAGAAGTTTTAATTTACATACGATACAATCATGCTATTGCCCCAGCACTCCGTGATATGCCTGTGAAGCCTTGCTGAGGTCAAATCCTGGCTGGAATGGGGAGCATTTAAACCTAAGCTTTGGGCAGATATAAAGGTACAAATTAACACAGCTCTATAATAAGTAATACATTATTATATGTATTTTTAAAATTTGACCTGGTATCAGCCTCGGTTGGCCCTGCATTGTAGTGGATGACGTTAGTGTGCGGCTGCTGGCCAGAGGTTCTTAGAGAAGAGGCTTCAGAGGACTATTCACACAGATAGAGGGAGACTGCCAGAGCAAAAACTTAATGAACATTTAAACCTTGCAATGCTGGGGGTGGGGGCAATGGAAGGGTAATATTTATGGAATTGTGGATGTTGGGCTTTAAAGCAACCCCACAAAATGTGAAAGCCCCAGTTCACAAGACAGACTGATTACATGCTTTCTACTTCTTGTTTAGCCTCACCAACTTAAATTAACTTTGCTTTGACTTTCAGACAAGGACTGTTATTTATGTTGGTGTACTGAATGAGCTCTGTCTTAATTTGCTCATATATAACGCCAGGAAAAGTAATTAAGAAGTTTTGTACTGGTGTTTCCATTGGTATGCACAGTGGTATGAAGAGCATCATTGCTTTCAGACATAACATTGGACAAGAGGATATGAATGAATAAAGCCAAATGCAGTAGCCTTGCCCTGAGATAATAGAAGATGATGTTAGTCTGTGAGAGAGGAATATTAAAAAGGCCTCGATAATTTGTATGAGCAAAGTGTGGAGCGATTCAGAAAGCTTTCTATCCCATGGTAAGCAGAGAGGAACAATTAATTATGTATAACTGGCAGAAATTCTCTGTCACTGACTTCAGTTAGTGTCGCCTCTGCCAGTCTGTTCATACCATTATAATGCCAGAGCTATTTACATATCTGTATATCACATATCTTCTGCATGGCGGAGGCTCCCACTAGTTTGAATGGAAAACCAGGACACTCCAGTCACACAAGGACTATACCTCTAACACTTCTTGCAAAATTTGATATTTAAACACTTCAATTAATTAATCATGTTATTCATTTAAAAATTCTAGGCTTTTCTGAAGTTTAAGCATTACCTGATTAAAATGAGCCGCAATAAAATAAAAAGTAGACGTTTAAGCTGCGGAAAAATTCGGTTCAGTTTGGATTTTTCGTTATTTTGGGATTTGGGTCCAAAATTCAATTCGGTTTGGGGTTTTGGATTCGGGCGAAATCCAAATTTTCGTTAGTTTCGGAGGAGTTTACGAATGAATATTCGTTGCGACTACCACAGAAAACCATATACAGATATTAATACTAATGCTGAAGCTCCTAGACCCATGGCATTTGGGAGTCCGAATTTCTGAATACCATTCGGGAGGTCTAGGAGCCAAATACATATACATACATACATAATATTAAAGCTGAGGCTTTCCGACCCGAATGACATGATATAATTAGCATTCTGTAGTACGAACGAATATTCGTTGCGGCAACATTGGGAGCCATATATACATAAAACTAACGCTGAGGCTCCCAGACCCGAATGATTTTCGGGGAGCTCTGGAATGCAATTCGGATTCAGACAACATTCGGATGCGTCTGAATTTCGAAAAATGTGTACAAATTTTGATTTGGAACTAAACGAATCGCACATGTCTAATAAGAAGCAGCTTCGGAACCCGGTATATACACCCTAACAAAGGACTGCTGGGGTTGTTTTTGCTGTCATTGAAGCCATCTGGCTTGCTTTTAAAACTAAAGAAAAAAAGTGTCTTTTGTGGTGCCTATATTACCACCCCTGCATTTAGTTCACTTTTACCATAACAATTGCCATGCATTCCAGTGTCCCCAGGACATTAAAAAAAAACACTGTACCATTTAAAAAAAAAAAAAGAAGTTTCTTTGCAACGGCACCAGTAGGCAGTTTTCAACCTTGCCCAAGAATGTCAGAAAAACTCCTAGGTAGACAACTCCCCCCTCCACCCTGACCTGCCTAGATGACTGGACGTGCCGGACTTCAGAAATGTGCCCCCAGCACTGCAGGAACGCGCAATCTCCTTCTGACACATAACTCTACACTCAGCCAGAGAGAATGTTTATGACTTGCAAATAATGTACTTCTTTGGAAAAATAAAACCAATGCAGCCACCACATGTAAGGCCTCGTAAACCGCAATGTATTGTAGGTGCCCTTGTAGCTGATTTCTAGCAAACATGATGCTTTAAAGAGGAAGGGGCTGTTTAAGAAATGTACATCATGCACATATCTTTCAACTACCTATATAAAAGACAAACATTAATACAACAACAATAAATACATAATTTTTAAATGACATTTGTGTTACTACCCACATTTGACTTGGTATCAACCTTTTGCCATCCCCTGCACAGCACGTCTGGGAGAGAAAGGGGCAGGGCTGGAAGCCAATCGGGTGTGCTGTGTGCAACTGTGGCGACAAGAAACATGCTGATAGGACAAGTGAGCAGGAGGATAACATAATTAGCCTGCTGCTGCTCTTTCACTGTACAGTCAGCAGGATGGGGGCAGAGTGAGGACACTACTGCCAGATAAATTAAATTGGTGGTTTATTTGACATGGCGCAACGCATGTCAAATAAACTGTACTGTTGCAGCACATAGAGTTTATTTGGTTCATAGTATAATGTGTAACTGTCTTGCGCTATAATCTACTTGCACATTTCTATTGCGCTGAATATTGTCAAACTAATTTTCTGAACCATTCATTATTTGGCGTAGATTAATTTTTTCCCACACTTGTGATTTTTATTTTTTTATAATTGCCACATAGATTTATTATTTTAAACTCTTCAAATTGAACTATTTGGCGCATTCAAAAAAGCATGGTATATCTGGGATAGTATTTCTCTTCTGCAATTTAAAAATCTTCCTTTTTAAAAAAAAAAAAATCTTCCTGCTCGCAATTATTTTAAAAAGGGCTATACTCCCGCGTTAACTCTAATTCATTCCCCCGAGATGTGCTATGTCTGTGACACTGGTATGGGTTACTGTTAAATTATACTGCTGGTTGCAGAAGACAAAATTATGCTTGTGCAGCTCTTAGTGCCTCTTCTTCCATGGTATATGTTCTGCTGTCCCGTTCTATTATTTAAACATTTTGATTAACCCTTGCAGCGGAGGGGGGGAGGGGGTAGTTTAAGTGTTTGCTTCGGTCTAGGTGCAAAAAAAAAGTCATACTCATCTCCAGAGCCAGCTGGTTCTTAGACCAGTCCTTCCAGCCTCTCTCCCCCTCTGCTCCAGTGGTCTAAGATCCCATGAGTCATCACACCCTATGCATGTATCTGATGCGAGGACGCCGAGAGACATTCTATGGCTGGAGGGAGGACTCGAACAGCCTGCCGGTTCCAAAGTTCAGGTGAGTATAACTTTATTTTTTCTGCACCAAGACAAAAACAAACACTTAACCCTTGCAGTGCCAGGATAGCCCCACTGCAAGGGTTAAAAAAAAAATTCCCCAAAGTTCTTTAAATCCTACTAACTGTTGCTTGTGTAAAACCTGTAGAAGCATCGGTTTACAATACATGGAATACAATAGCAACTGTTGCATTACTGAGACTATACTTGCAGTACTTGCAGTGGATGTAGTAACTACGGTCTGTTTGATGCAACTTAATTCTTTAGCATGCCCTAGTGTTAAACTCTGCGTTGGAGTGTCTTCAAAGCCAGAGTAACGTGAGTAGGTCCTTTCTGTCATGCCCTAATGCATTTAACACATGTGTCGTATCAAGCCTCTCATGGCAATCAGTGCAATATTATACATTCACTTTTCACGTTCACAAGAAAGAGGGCAGATCTTCTAGCAAGGAAAGCTTCCGAGACTTGTCAGCAGTCTGCAGCTCATTCCTGTTCTGTGCTCGTCAATACCATTTAAAGGCTGGAAGCAACGTAGTAAGAGCCTGGTTAAAAAGTCTCATTCCCATTTATTGCAGGAATACAGAGTGCTTGAAGCCAGATTGGGTTAACCCTCATTTATTTAAAGTAATAATAGTCTTTTGTATCGGGGAAACTCCCAGTTTTTTTTTCTTCCCTTTAAGCACAGGCTTTGAGCATGGGCAATCTCTGTCTGTGCAGCTGGAATTAAGACTCTAGAGCTGTCAGCTTGCAAGCAGTACTTGTCTGTGACACATCGGGAGCAGGAATTTTGGTTGCTGTGTTTTGAATCCACACGTTGGCTTTGAATGTTGGAATATATAGGATCAGCGGTCCCTTTCGCTACATCACATCGATAAAATGAGTGAGGAACCCAAGGAGAAAATCTCTAAGCCTGCACATAGGAAAAAGAAAGGAAAAAAGGTAATCTGTCTCCATTGCTTCCTTTGTGTTTTTGTGTGTGAATATTGTGATCAAGGCATTCATTTTCTTTATAGAAAAGAGGATAAGTTGCTGTTAAAGGGATGCTAGCTGTTTATGTTTTCTGCTGGGTGTGTTCTGAGGAGGAAAACATGGATTGTCCACATTTTAAAGGCAGTAGAGGATAATCAGACACACCTTCTCATGTTATTGATAAATGATAGATGTGTCACATTTTACATCCCATCTGTAGAAACCTTACATTTGCTACAGCTATACTGCCCATCCAGATATATTGTCAAGATAACTTTTTGTATTGTGGTGTTATGGTAGGGCTGTAAGTAGCTACATATTGAGAGGCTGTTTAGGGCTGGGCATTTGGAGGTGTATCAGAATAACCTACACATCACCAACTACAGAGAACTGCTACCCTTTCATAAAGAGACGAAGGCTACGTAGG
Organism: Nanorana parkeri; assembly: GCF_000935625.1. Lineage (NCBI taxonomy): Eukaryota > Metazoa > Chordata > Amphibia > Anura > Dicroglossidae > Nanorana > Nanorana parkeri. The sequence goes on from NW_017306341.1 coordinate 2,255,298, forward strand.
TGTTGACTACGTTAAATGCACGTTTATTGTATTCTGTGGTGGTTTCGATAAGTCATTTAAAATTCAGCGCTTTTAAGCAAACAGGTGCCCTGTTCCAATCCAGAGGTACAGAGAACAACCAGCGTGAAAGTATATGTAGCTTGGCAGTCATGTTGTTGGTTCTGGGTTTGACAGCCGTGTTAAATTGGACGATTCAGATAATCAGGGTATGCTTATGTCGACAATCTGCTCTAAAATGTCACTTCTATTGGGTTTTTTGGAATGAAAGGGAGGAAACGACAGGCTTGACAGAATAGAAGTCACACAGCACTACGCCGCTTGCTATTTTAAGCACAATTTAGATACCGGGAAAACCTGAGACGGTAAATGACAGAGGAAACAGGATTCATTTAATACACAAAACGTTTCAAGGTGAACGGAGTGTGAATGGTTATGAACACCTGTTTTTTGTTCAATGAGTATAGTTCTAGTGTTTGTTCTTGGGAGATTTCAGCTATGCATTTTTTTGTTTTTTTGTTTTCTTTTTTTAATGGCTTATAGAAAAACTGGATAGTCATTTTCCAGAGTACTGCCATACTGTTTTTGTCGGATTAACTCCACCCTAGACACACCTTTTTTTATGACATCACCTCTTTTGTTGGTAATCTGAAGGTGCGCGGTGGATGGAGTCTATTCCTAGTGAATCATGTCTAGTTTGTTATGAATAAGATTTCTGGGCTTTTGTATATTCTTTGCATTATATGGAATGAATTGTTGTTCAGAATAAAAAAATAATCAGAACAGTGTGCGAAACCAGAATAATTTTCTGCAAGTTTCAGAATTGCCGTCAATAGCTTAAAAACAGCTGTATGCCCTCATTCATTTAGATAGATGTTTGGATAAGAAAGATAGTCGGGTGGAGCGATAGTCGGGTGGAGCGATAGTCGGATGGAGCGATAGACGGATGGAGCGATAGACGGATGGAGCGATAGACGGATGGAGAGATAATAGGCAGACACAGTGGCGTCACAACGGGGGGTGCGGCACGCACCCGGGTGACACAATTGGAGGGGGTGACACCAAAATGACTCACAGTCATTTTGGTGTCACCCCCCTCTGAAAAGTCGGGGCGCTCGGTCATGGACCGAACGCCCGACAGTATCAGGAGAGAGGAGGGGACCCAAGATGGCCGCCGGCAGGTATCAGAATACTGCCGCATGTGCGCGGTGACATCGCACACGCACGTGGTGACGTCACCCGCATGCACAGTGCCGTCTCGGTGCGGTGACACTCGGTTACCGCTCCGGGTGTCACCCAGCCTTGGGACACCCCTGGGCAGACATGTCACATCCACATTGGTGGATTCATAATTTTTTGCATTTTGATTATGGAATAAGGACTTGTTTGCCCATTTTATATACAAATTATCTTTGACTCATTTTGTTTCCATTTGTTACTTATTTGAAATGTGTTCCTCCGAAATATGGTTAAAAAGAAAATACAAGTGTTTCCATTTTCATCTACGTAGGCACTTTTATAAAACAATTTCAGCGGCAGTAATTCTAATAATTTTGCAATATTTATACAATATTGTAAACACAAAAGTATTGTGACGTCATTGGCGCTGTAAGTCAGGAAATAACTGCTGTGATCATTTTTTAATATCCTTTTTACTTTCACTTTTTTTCTTTACTTACTTCTTTCCTGCTTATGAGTTGTTATACTTATTGGGCTACTTTTTGAAAAATTATGGGCTAATCAATCCACCCAAAACTAACATTTTATGATCTTGCCAATAGAGGGTAGTCTGCTTGTGGCCTGGAGACAAACAGATATGAATGTTTACAATAAAGGAAATACAAGAAATCATTCCAAAGTAGAATGCATGGTGGGATCTGTTGCTTTATGTTGCTGCAGGTTAAACGTGGCAGTGACAGTTTTCATCAGGAATCAGATAAATGATTTCTTAGGAGACTAACAGATTAGTGACAACCAGCTTCATAGGAGCAGGCTACAGTGACTGTACACTAGGTTTGTGTGCTATTGAAAGAGGCTTCTTTGTAAAACAAACAGGACCTCAGGAGGTTTTTTAAAAAGAGCCAACTACGATGACAATATCTAAAGAAAACTTTAAAAGTTAGGTGCCAATTTTTAAGGAGCATTGGCTTCCTGTATCAAGGGATTTGTCAGGCTTGCTATAAGCAAAGTAGCAATGGATATTCCATTGATTCAACCCCAAGGTCACAAAGCAGATCACTTGACCTGGGATCTGACAGCTATGGATAATATTTATTCAGGCATGCTCGTTACCTTTAGTAAAACTTTACTCTAGCAACCACTGTGTCATCTTCACTTCTTGGATCCATTTGCTGGGATGACAATACTAGTGGCCTTTGCTAGGCACTCCGCCTTACCAAAGTGATAATGAGCGAAAATGAGAAATGTGACTTTTACCATTGCATATAGGCCACTTGAGCAGAGCATGAGTGCTAATTTCTATTAAAAAAAAAAGATTTTTAATGCATTAGCCTATACATCACAAGTATAGTGTAAGCACTGGATTACTATGATCTTCTGTAAAGCAAACCTGAGCTTCGTCTATTCAGGGCAAAGCAACAGGATTGCTTTAATCCCCCATGCTCACCATATACAGTACTTAACCTTCCTGTTGCTCTGCTATAGAGGAAGTATTGGGAGAACAAAAAAAATACTCTTCCTAATACTTAAGCTACACGGTTACAATTTTGAATAAATTGAATAGATTTTGAAACATTTCTAATCATTAATTGATTCTGACAAAAAAAATTGAAGGCGCTTGGAATTTTTTTCTTGAACAAACGAAATTCTAAAATTGAATGTGGTTTTCATTCAGAAAACTCCATTCATTCCGAAACCAAATGGTAAATAAAAACAGACGACAGTCACCGATTATTAATCATTCTAACGGGATTTTTCGTACGAACGTTCGTGCGAAAATCTACTCGTGTATACCCTACTTTAGAGCCGGCATTTGATACTGTAGCTGCCACGCAGCAGCTCTGTAGATCAAGAGCTGAGAGATTGCATGACCGCTGATCAGTCAACTCATGGTCTGCTCCCTGCAGCGAGAAGTGACTGTCAGTCACGGCTACCTGCAGGGATTCCCTCTCCTTTCTGTTCCTCCAGCACTCATTGGAGGGACAGACGGGAGGGGAGCGGGCACAGCTGGCTCTGGCTATAGAGAGGCAGAGTTAGCTGTCAATCAGACAGCTGGTTGGATGCCGACAATATTGTTGGGATCCTTCCTGTTTGCAGCACAGCTCTGCACTGCCAGCATATAGTGGGCAGTAGCCTCCAGGATGTACAAGCGAACTCTTCCTGCACTGTTAGGTGGCCGTCTGATGCTGTTTGTCTATACCAACATCAGATCATATAGAGATAATCAGACTAGTTGGAAATTGTTATTTCCTTTTCAGACTATTACAGTTCATACTCTTTTTACAACATTCAGTCTTTTGATGAAATACACATGGCCAAGGAGATTGAAGGTAGAGCTAGATTACTTCATGCTGTTTACATTCATGGCTCTGTGGAAATTTGGTCAAATGCTGTAAAGTCAGGGACTTTCCACGTTGTTTCTTCCCCCCAACCTCTCCCAGGTTGTGCATAGCGTTAACTGCAGTACAAATTAACAGGTCTCATTTAATGCTTATGTATTCTCTCACCTTCCTTTCACTTCCTTGTAGATGTGTTAATCTCTGGGAGTAGGGAAATGCCCAGTACTTTGATGTATAGTGGACCATGAGACTCGCACCACGCCTCTGCCCACGTGACAGCACTGATGCTTACCAATTGACTGCCCAGTTACCCAGCACATTGGGATGGGGAAAGAGCTCAGTATTGTTTAAACCACAACTAGGATTGATTCAGAGCTTACTCATGGCTTCTTCCCCTTCCTTACAGCAACAAACAGGTGGAAGAGTGAAGAAAAGCTAAATAAAGCAGCTATGGGTACGAACTTTAATAGGGCTGCATGGGAAAATAACAGGTTGATAATTCATTTAATTTGAAATCAAGAGAAAAATGTGACCGAAAATGCAGCAGTCTTTCTGTTTGTTTCAACAGAGTGCTAATAAAAAAGAAGGAAAGATTAAAAGGTATATATCACTGTTGAAGTAAAACCCTAAGGGCCCATTCACACTAATCGCACAGCATCTGGTGTGCAGTGCCCCAGCACAGTGCCGAAGTGCTGATCTCAGCACATCACACTGTGTCCTTTTTTTGTTAGAACTTTATTGAAATGTCACAAATGACATTTCATCCAGTTCTATGTGCACAGCGAGGTGTGAGACGGTTCTACGCAGTGATGTGATTGCACACCATCCGTGACAAGGCACATTGCCTTGTCTTGCGTTGGGGCTACACTGGAAACAACTGCCAGAATAGCTCCAATGCAGATTGTATGAATGAACCCTGAGGCTTCATTCACACTTGCAACTTGCGTTCTTGTCCTCTATATGCAGAGGAAAATCTGTCAGACTATGACTGTGTATGCTTTTTGATGCTTTAAATAATGCGTGTTTGCAGAATCTGGTAACAAATCCTGACATCAAAGCTAATTTATGTGCGTTTACATGCATTTTGGTGCATTTAGAAGTTCAAATTGCTTCCTAGATGCACCTGACTTCTATTTTTTGAAAACTCAGATAAACTGACTACATACAGTATAAAAGAAGCTAGACACAAGGTATGAATATACCCATTGGAATTTATTAGATATGTAAATGTGTGTGTGTAATAAATATATATATAACTCTTAGTGGTATTATAACAAAGTGGAAGCAACCTGGTACAACAGCAACTCAGCCACGAAAGTGGTAGGCCACGCAAAATGACAGAGCGGGGTCAGCGTATGCTGAAGCACATAGTGCGCAGAAGTGGCCAGCTGTCTGCAGAGTCAATAGCTACAGACCTCAAAACTTTGTGTGGCCTTTAGATTGGCACAACAACAGTGCGTAGAGAGCTTCATGGAATGGGTTTCCATGGCCGAGCAGCTTCATCCAAGCCTTACATCACCAAGTGCAATGCAAAGCGTCGGATGCAGGGGTGTAAAACACGCCGCCACTGGACTCTAGAGAAGTGGAGACATGTTCTCTGGAGTGAAGAATTACGCTTCTCTGTCTGGCTAACCGATCGACTGGGTTTGGCGGTTGCCAGGAGAACGGTACTTGCCTGACTGCATTGTGCCAAGTGTAAAGTTTGGTGGAGGGGGGATTATGGTGGGGGGGTTGTTTTTCAGGGGTTGGGCTTGGCCCCTTAGTTCCAGTGGAGGAAACTCTTAAGGCATCAGCATACCAAGACATTTTGGACAATTTCATGCTACCAACTTTGTGGAAACAGTTTGGAGATAGCTCCTTCCCGATCCAACATGACTGCGCACCAGTGCACAAAGCAAGGTCCATAAAGACATGGAAGAGTGAGTTTGGGCTGAAGGAACTTGACTGGCCTGCACAGAGTCCTGACCTCAACCCGAGAGAACACCTTTGGGATGAATTAGAGCGGAGACTGCGAGCCAGGCCTTCATCCCACATCAGTACCTGACCTCGCAAATGCGCGTTTGGAAGAATGGTCAAGCATTCCCATAGACACACTCCTAAACCTTGTGGATGCCTTCCCAGAAGAGTTGAAGCTGTTATAGCTGCAAAGGGTGGACCAACTCAATATTGAACCCTACGGACTAAGACTGGGATAAAGACTGGGACTGCCATTAAAGTTCATGTGCGTGTAAAGGCAGGCGTCCCGATACTTTTAACAAAAGCTTTTTGAATGGATATAAAAGCAATACCTTTGTCAACTGGCTTTTGGACGTGTGTTAATGGCATCAGTTTACCACCAGATTTGGACGCTTCAGAGATCATTCAGAATTCATTGACAGGTGCATTTGACATGCAGTTGCCTTCCTTCTGACCTGCTTCAAGCGGGTTTTGCATTCCCATAGACTTGTATGAGAATGCAAAACCCATTTTGAGCAAACAAAACCTTGTCGACACAGGTCTTTACAATTGTTCTGGAGCAAGCCGTATGATAGCCATAGGCACAGCAAATTCCACGTATTTACAACCACTTTCAACAAGCTTTTTAAATGCTAAAATAATAAGTGGATCAAGGCAGTTTACCACCAGCAGTGTTAATGCTTTACCAGTCTTGATAGATGATAGTAGGTTTCCTTGATCAATGCAGTTGACATTGCCATGTGCACGGGCAACATAAGAAGAAAGTATTTTAAATGGATGCATATAGAGCTGTGGGCAAAGAACTCGCATATGCAAAGGCTAACATAATTAGTGTATTGGACATAATCCACCATACATTTGGATTGGAAGCCAGCAGCTCATAGACATTTTATTGGTGCCCATGAAGGGCAAAATAACAGGTGCACTTTATTAATGGCCCCTTCTTCAGTTTATATCTACATCTTCTATGTTCGGCTGCCACGAGGGAGGAGAATGCCAGCCAAAAATAACAAGATACAAATTAATAGCTCATTAAAAGATGAAATGGGCTATTACCACACCATCTTTTGCTGCAATATTCATCTGCAGACCCGAGATTTCCCCATAATACTTTTATTTCTGATTGAGAGCTGAGCAATCACGATGTTCTCCCCGCAGAGAGATATGATTGACAGTCACCGTCCCCCACAGGGATTCTCCCCTCCCCTCTCTAGTCCTCCAGCGCTCAATGGAGGGATAGACAGTGGTGGGGGCGGGCACAGCTGTCTCTGGCTCTAGAGAGACACAGTCAGCTGTCAAATCAGGCAGCGGGGTGGATCCCAACAATATTGTCGGGATCTATCCCGGGTGCAGTGCGGCTCTGCGCTGTCAGCAAATAGCAGGCAGGAACCTGCTATATGCTGAATTTGGGTCACAGGAGTACATCAGTAATTGTACGTCTTTGACCCAAAAGAAAACTAGCAACACTCCCAAAAGCCCAAAAAAAAGGTTTTGGCTATATTTCTCTTTTAATGATTACATTAAAGGAGAACTATGAGGTGAGTGCTTTTCACTCACCTCATAGTTCTAGCTGACCTGTGACAATGAGACTGTCACAGGTCGGCTCAGTAGATCGGGACATGAGCGACCACATACCGGTGTTCGCTCACTTCTCGATCCTGTCACGGCTCTCCAGTCCCACCCGTGACAGGGGTGGGACTGGATTCCCCGCTCTGATCCTCCAGCGCTGACTGGCGGAACGGACGGGGGAGGGGGCGGGTACAGCTGGCTCTGCCTCTAGATAGGCAGAGCCAGCTGTCATTTACGCAGCTGGGCGGATCCAGAAATAATTGTCGGGATCCGTTTCAGCTGCGGTGTCTCAGTATACCGCGAGTAGTAGCTTGCGGTATACTGAGCTTAGGGTGACGGGAGGACGCTAGTTTGTGTCCTCCCGTTACCCTAAGGAGAACTATGGTGAAAATCCCTAACCCCATAGTTCTCCTTTAAGTTGTGTCTTTAAATCTGCCTAGAGTTCAGCTTTAAACTGAACCTGTTGCTTTGCCCTGCATGGGACTGCACTTTAAAGCCTTCAATCCTCTCTTCATTTTATCAAATGTTATTCTTTGCAAATTATAGCCACCTTGGTTTTCCATTATGTAAAATATAATACACCTGTCAGTCATATGGAAAATTCTTAATGTGTATGTTACCTGGAAGAGGATTTGTATTTTACAGAAAAACATGGCAATCCCAGTGTTTGAACTCAAACAAACAACATAACAGCAATCTGTTCATTCTTTCTAAATTTAATGGAATCATAGTAATTAAAGATGACAAGATTGACAAGGTCATGTTTAAGGCTGAATCTCTTGTAAACAATGTTAGTCTGTTCTCTATGCTGTTGTGCTGTAAATCTCTGAATATGTACAACGTAAGCATTTCCATCTAATGCATACCCAGGTTTCATTGATTTGTACTTCTACAACATTATAATATTTAGTGTGCATGCACCCATAACATGGTATATCCAGCCATGTATTACCTCAGGTCAAGATCATTTTGATCTATTAAAATACATGAAGTCTCTGGAATATGAGCTCTGTTATTCTGCTCTGGGCTGCAAGCATTGCTGGCAATTTTGATAACCTTGTAAATACCCAATCAGATCTCATTTAAATCACGTAGTTACTGCTGATGCAGATGTGTCCTGTTTTTGTTTTGTGTGTAAACATTTTCTTTTCCCTATATGAAAATAAATATGATTGATCAATGAAAATAAATATTTTAGTACAATTCTATTGATAACATAAATATTTAAAGTACAGGACAGCTGGGCTTATCAAAACTCTTCTGCAGTTTCTGTTTAGTGTTTAGATAATTAAATATATCAGATTAACATTTTGGTCTCAATTTGTGAAGCTGGGAGGACTCTCTGTGTTCACGTTAACTGATTTTGTGAACCACTGCTAATTACAATTCCAGCCCTAAGACCCCGTTCACACCAGGGCCTTTGTAGCTTATATTTGTCATCACCAAAAAAGCTCCGCACAAGAAATCCTATTGGTGTTTAGAGTCCCCATTCATGTGTCAGCACAGTGTCACACTGAGAAAAAGGTACATAGGCTTCTTTTTTGGGCAGATCAGCGTGATTAGGAATAGGAAAAAGGGTCACATTGCGCTGATCCCCCTAAAAAGAAGCGCATACTTCCAGGCTTGTGCTGAGCTTTTCGGTGCTGAAAGATTCAAGCTACAAACGCCCTGGTGTGAACGGGGTTAGGGTTATGGTTAATGCGATATTTATATCAAATGACATAGAGATGTGTGTGGTTATAGTATCTTTAAAGTCCGATGAAATCCTTATCCCATTCTAAGCCCTGATGAAGGGGAGTGTTGTTGCCTCTGAAAAGCTTTGGCTGTTTTTTGTTTGATCAAATTGTTAACAATTAAATGGCATTTTTGAACTCTTACACCTATTGTAAGAGTTCAAAAATAGTTCTATTATATTGCACCCAGAATATTTTCTCTGTGCTTTATCATTGTAGGGAATTGGTGGAGAGTGTGCTTTGTCTGTGCATGCTTCTTCCAATGATAGTTATGACATGCTTGGAAAAAGGAGCAACCACAGACGGGTTTGATTTTTAAAAAAATATATATATATATGTGTAAATGTTAGAGCCACAGGGACTCCATAAACAATATGTTTGTTTTCGCCAAAAGATGTGTCCTTTTTTAAGTGATATTGTGCCTATGTTATCTTTCAACTGTCGATGTAACTAAGACTTATCAGAGTTCTTTATATTGAAATGTGCTTTCTTGAAAGTGCAACTAAATTCCGCCAGAATTTCCTCCTTCTTTCCGAGAGCTCTGTTTTCAATTGCTGACTTCTTCACCTGAACTTCTTCCAGGTTCGGTGTCTTCAGTCATCTTGATTAGCTGGTCTTCTTCTAGGTTGTGTCTTCAGTCAACTTGATTGGCTGGTCTTCTTCCGGGTTTAAAGGGTTATTAAAGCCTCTGGGTTTTTTTCATATATCTACTGCTAGCAAGCAGTAGGTATATGCAAAAAGTGTAAAAGAAAAACAGAAAAACAAACAAAAAACGCTTTAAAAGAGGTTAATACTCATATGTGTCTTCCCCACGCACTCCTGTTAGAAAATCTCAAAATTCTTGGGCGACTGCAAAGCATCTTGGGGTGGGCGCATGCGCAGTTCACATTTTCGGCCGGGAGACGAGGAGAGACACAAGGTAAGTATATGGACGCATGCACCCTCATGTAGACACCGTGGGACAGGAAGTGCCAGCAAGCCCAGAGGAGTCGGCGCTGGATCGGAGACCCGCAGCAGCGCTGGAGGGACAGATGAAAACAACAGGGAAGAAGAAGATCGGATCAAGAAACATCATTTAACGTAAGTGCTAACATTAACATTGGGGGGAGGGACATTTTTTTAAACTTTAATGTCTTTAGTTATCTTGATTGGCTGGCTGGGGATAATGTAATTCCTATGCATGTGCACCAAGCACCAATGCATGTGTAAGATATGCACTAAGCTGCACATGCGCAGCCCATGTACATTTAGAAAAAGAGGAGCTGGCAGGCAGAAGAAAAGCTCCATACAAATACAAGTCAGCAATTTTTGATATTGCAGTTGTGGCTCCACTTTAATAGTTTAATCCAAATCCAGGTACAAACTGTAAATGTAATCCTGGATCAAGCTCTGAAGCCTTCTAGAATGTTGGTGGTTTTATGCCGGGTAATGCTAAAAGATAAGACGTCTTTGTGAAGAAACAGCATAAAAATGTATGGGCATTGTATAGGCCTGTAAGAAACATTTATGCAGTTGCTTTGTGGACTGTGTTTGGCAAAGTAATACTCTGGACTTTGCATGGTAAGGCAAGGGGCCCTGAGAGAAGTGCAGTAACCAGTTAGTTACCAAATGTCACTGTTCTGCTTGCTGTAAAGTGGTGGAACTTGGACACTGAAGGTTTGTTGCGACAGAGTTTTGTTTTTCACTATTCTAGAAAATAAGCCCCCATATATTTTCATGAAATGTCTGTTTAGACCCAAGGCAATGGTTCACCAGCGTTTAGTTCTGCTCTTTGTTACTGGGGCTCCTTCGTAAGGCTTGTTAAAGATTTAGCTTTTTAGGATCTCGTCTGGAACGTTCTCTACATTGCCCTGATATCTGGGCACCCAGTGTCCTAACTCAAGGTACAAATATGCTCTCTGAAGGGACAGAAGCTCTCTCTGGTATGTGAATATTCCTAAAAATAGATGCAATGCAGGCACTTTGTGTGAAGCAGGCCATACATGCAGCAACTGTTTGTAAAAGATCAGACCACGGTACAAACCCCTTTTCACTACTTTGAACATCTCTGCATGCCAGAGATCTCCTCTAATCTAGTAATGTATGGTGCCACTTTACATTCTCTACGCTGTACATGTTGTTATACACATCATGTACAGTTTCTTTGTGTAAGGCCACCTTGATATCTAAGTTGACTTTAGTGCACACAGAAAAAATAATTGTTAGCATGTAGTGATGCTTGAGCCCTCTTGTAGAAGAAAAAGCATTTGTACCCTTCACCCATGAGCACAGCATGAAGGCTGTCCCAGATGCCGGATGAAGACAGTCCTCATGTTCTACCAAACAGAAGACTTGGCACATGGCAGTACTGTTCACAGCAACATGTTTACTATTTCTCCTTTGTGTATTGTTACTCAAGGCTTTAATCATTATGATAGTGGAAAAAAGGGTTTTCTGGAATATCTGTGATCAGTCACTCTATTATTCTTTTTCCAAAGGGAAAAGTGAATGATCTTTCAGTGTGCACATATTGATTCATTTATTGCATGAATTAAAAGTAACAAATTGTAGCTTGGCAATAATTTCTCTTTGGGCAGATCTCATTATCATGTGGAAAATCTTTGCCTCTTTGGCCAAATACATGACGAGTTTGTTAACACTATGCAATCAATCATACAAATCTCCTAGAGGTGCCCAGAGAGGACAAAATAGTTGGATTAGGAGATAATGTAATGCCAAAGGAGGGTAAGTAGACACTGATGAACAAGACTTTTCCCCAGTAAGCTAATGAGAATTGATGTGCTGGTTCATGTCTAGGGAAGCACTGGATTTCTAAAGTGCCAAAGGGGTGGTCAGATTGTGCCTGCATGCCCTACTGTCCAAACATAGTCTAGTTGAGACCAGAAATTGTAACAAGAATCCTAATGAGCTAAAAAAAACTTTTGTTCAATTTTCTTTTTATTTGTGGATAGAAGATAAGATTAACAGCGATAAACCAGTGCTTTGTGGTTTATTTCATTGGCAGTAATAGGTAGTTGGCTAATGTGCACTGAATTGTGAATGTTCATGCCAGGATTATTTAAGGGTCTGATTGGTTGCAAATTATCAGATCACATATTAACCAATAGGCAAGCAGTCATCACGCACCAGCATTCTTCATTTTGTACAGGAAGAGATGACTACATAGGTGTAATACAAACTCACTGCCAGCAAGAAATCCCCTCAGGCTTGACTACCCCAGACTGACAGAAAAGGCTGAACTCCAGTGTGGCAATATGCAGCTTGTTATGTGCACAAAACATCAACAAACATACTATTGAGCAGTTCTTGCTTCAAGCTGAAGACATGTACAGAGTCATAGGGTGAACTGGAAATTAATATAGAAAAAAAACTATAGAATAAAATAAATAAAAACATGAGCTAGTGAGGTGAGGAAACACGTATACATTTCATTAGTTAGTCAGCAAATCGGAAAACATCAAGGACTTATTTTCTGATGATAAAACATCTCCTTTAATCCATTTCATAGAATATAAAGAAAGCTGTATAATGACAACATGGGCTACTCCATTATTAAAATGAGGCAATGTTTCAGAGATCCTTTTAAAAAGATATGGTTTAGTCAAATAAACAAATTCTTATGCTGACTGATTTTCACTTGTTGAAGATGTATTTCTATGAGCTTCTGCATTGCACTGCATTGCCAACATGTGTAGTGCCCCATTCAGCTTGGAACACTACTTATATACAGCGATATAGTTGCACCTTGAACAGTAACATTATTGTTCCATACAGGTATAAAGTAAAGGAAAAATTCTTGCCCAGTGACGTTCAATATATCAATGTATCAAGGCCCCGAGCAACATTGCCCTTTTTTGGATATTTTAGTTAATAAACTCCAGAGAGAATAACATCTGCCAGGAAAAGGTGGCTACAGGTGCCTTGAGTTGCCTTCCACAGTGCCACTGGAGCCCCAGAGTCCAGGATGCTCAATTATACAAATAAGAACTTTAGCTCTGAATTTGGAATGGTGACCTGGTCAGTAAAGATGCTCATCATGCTGTTGGATAACAAGTCAGGCTTGGGAAGAAGAAGGGAGCAGGCCAGACCTCTGATTTACTTATCTGACTTTGCCGTATGCTTAATAGATCATCCTGGAATCAGGACTCTTGGAACCCAACTGAAAGGGTACAGTTGCTTCTCTCAGTCAAGAAGCTTTACATTTACTACAGGTTTGTTTTAAATGTTATATTTGATTAAAAAAAATCAGTATTTACATTTCCTACATTATTGCACTTCCGTAAAATTACTGGTTAGGTTTAAGGGTTCTTTCACATGGGCATATAAAATACTCCTAGCTATATTGGATCTCTCTGCCAGTGGAAATGCACATTTCACCATGGAAGCTTGTGTGTTAATGTGCATTTACACACACATGTCATTTAGAAGCATATGCACATAATCTCATTCCATTAGCTAGAATATCATTATCTCTAGGCAGTAGAATGTACTTACTCATTTACACGCTCATTTATACTTAAATTATGCCAGTAAGCTCCTCTCTGTCTGGTTTAGGGCATTTGTTATGCCCCTGAAAGCTGCTCTAAAAAATGGATCTAAATCCACAGTGTGCATGGACACATTGGCTGATAGGGAGCTGCATTCCAAGGCATTAAAATAAAAAAGGAAATTGCATCTAGAAGTGGCATTTTTCTGCCCATGTACATGAGGCCATAAATAAACTTGCCACACATGTGGGAGAAATCAAATTGAGCACATGATGAGAAATGCATAATCAGAGTTTGCCTTCTGTGAAAACCGCATGCCAAGCAAATTTGAACTTTTACTTAAGGAAAACATGAGCTTGACTTGTTCCGTTCCTGTCTCCCAAGCATTTAGTTGGGCGCCCTAGTGATTGACAGCCTCAATGTCGAATAGGAAGGCTTGGGAGATGGGAGTGGGCAAGAAATGCTTAACGTTTCTGCAAAATATATACAGTAAATATCAGTAACCTAAATCTCTGGATCTACCAATGGTCTCACTGAAACACTGCTGGTGCCTCTTATCACTATATGCTAAGTTTTAGTTGTCTAGTTTGTGACTGGTTTGCTTTAAGTAAAATGCACATTATGATTTTCCAACACTGAATTTCTTTCATGTGTGTATTTTACGCCTTAAATTAAACCTCCTTGTTGGAACATGTGTAACCTTTCTGTGAACTGGAAATTACATTTGTGCTCATTAGGCAGCACTGCTGCATATTTGTGGTGAACCAAAAATCTTTTTTCACTTGTCCACTAAAAGCCAGGAGGCTAAGCCTATAAACCAGTAATTGGTCATGACTTGGCAACTTGAGGCTGCATTGAGTATGTTTATTTGACCACGGAGACTGTTGATTTTATTGTTGTTTAACATCATTCCATACCTAGCAAGTTCAATTAATGTTTCGTCTTAGATTCATTATGAACCTTTTCTGTTTAGCAGACTATACAATGGGAAAGTGGTCACGGATGACACAATCATAACAGTTTTTTAAAGTACTCAATTCAAGTGAGAATGATGTGAACATTCATTTTTTTATTAATAGCAATGAGTACAAGAATAAATGGTTGTATATTAGGAAGGGTGCTCAGTCTAGCAGCCGCCAATCTGTGTGCGGGTAGGCTTTGATTGATGTTCTACTAATGGACAAAAATTCTGGAGCACTTACTGGAGGATTCCTGACTCCAAGTTTTAAAGCCATTGTCGTCTGTTGCTTGATGATGGTGCTGTTGCAGTTAATACATTCTGGATTCATAGTGTTGATGCTCTATCCATCTATAGCTTATCCCTTTCATACCAGTATGTTAGAATATTATGTATTGAAGCACCTCTGCATTTTCCTGCCACTTTGGTGTCTAAGAGGTTTCTATATTTTGCTAAGAATCCATATTCGTAGAGAACTGCCACACACAGTATGTGACTTCTGATGAACATAGTTACTGTATATACTTTACTTGCCCTTTTAATGCTTGGATTTGACTTTTGGGATTTTACGCAGAATCAGTAACTGTTTTTATTATATTTCCTATTGCGTTTACATCTATTACTTGGTGTAATGCTCATGTATGTTGCCTTTTGTTGCACCAGTTTAGAAGTTTGCTTCAAATTAGACAATGAGAAAACAACTTCATATCTCTTTCTATTTACCAGTATTTAAAAAAAAAACATGCTTTACAGGGGGGGGGGGGGAGGGGGGGGGGCATTCTTTTAGATTTTGCAGTTAGCACATTTCAGATCTGCAAATCAGGACCCACAGAGGTCCCCAGCACAGTAAGGGCCCATTCACTCCATGTGTGTTCCACAGTGCAGGCCTAACGCAATGACAAGCCAAAACCGTCTTGAATAGGCCCAGTTCCTGTTGGTGTGTGGTTGGTGAAAATGGAATATGCTGCATTTAAAGAAGAACTCCAGGAAAAATTATTCTTAAGCTCGGAGCCGACTGTCTCCTAGACCACACCCTCCATCCTGTCACCTCCTCCACTTCACCGATGTGATGACTCAAGGATCCTTAGACCATTGGAGTGGAGGGGAAGAAAGACTGCAGCGACTGGTCTAGGAGCCAGCCGGCTCCAAGGTTCATGTTAGTATAACTTTTTTATTTTACACCATGGAAATGGTCGCCCCAATGCAAGGCTCCGAGCTTAAGAATAATTTTCCCCAGAGTTCTTTTTTAAAATGGAGCAACAGGCTGCAATGCAATCCAACGTGCCTTCCTCCCTTTTTCACCTGGTTATCCTGACAAAGTACAGGAGGTTTAAAAGCACACTGTATTTTTGGCAGGATCAACTGGTATTTTTTGAACGTAGCCAACAGATATAACAAAACGCGTTCAATAATATATTTAACAGACCAAAAAGGAAAATAAGAGAAGTTTACTGTTAGGGTTAACATACACTTGGATCAGCTACTGTGTTTTTGTTCTGCAAATGTATTAAGCTGGGACTTCTGTATCTATCCGAATTAGGGGTGCAGCTAACCATTATCTTCATAATCGATTAGTTGCCCGATTATTTTTTCAATTAATCAATTGGTTGCATTAAACATATAATGTTTAAATGACCAATAAACCTAGCATTCCATCTGGATAAATCTGGATAAAATAAAATACAGTGGAATAATAGTTAAACAAGAATAAAGATTTTGGCTCTAAAGTTATGTGTAAGGAGAATTATTATGCTACGCATAGCTGACTTCCCATTGAAATATACTATGTTCAGTCTAATCAGTTTTAAGCCTAAAATGGCAAATTATTTGCACTAAACTGCACAAAAAATATAAAGTGTGAGAACATCAATAGTAGAGAAACATTTCTTTTTCTTTTGTGTATACTGTATATTAATTAATTGTCTGTTTATAAAGCATTTGCGTTTTAAATGATGAATAAAGAGCAACTGAAGTTTGGCATCGGATGCGAACGTTTGCTGCCACTGTGAAAACTTTCAGCTATTTGAGTATAAAATGACGAAGCCAAGAGAGACAAATTCTGCGTTCTTTGAACACGTGTTGTACTGTAAAGAGAAAAAATAGTTTTTACAGGGAAGCTAAACTACAGGAGATCTTCAGTGGTTTTGGAGGTACCTGCTCTTTGTGGTGAGTGTCAGGTCACTCTTTAGGGTGGGGGGCACAGGCTGGTTTTAACATAAACCTGTTATACATTTTAAAACAGTTCTGTATAAATGCAGTTCCCATATTGTTATGTGTAAAGCCTGATGAAGGGATCTAAGGAATCCCAAAAGCTTCTATCTTTAATAACTTATGTTTAGCCAATAAAGGGTATCACTCAAACTCCAGACTTTCTTTACTTTATTTCCACAAAATGATCTTCTGCCCTCTACTAATGGCTTCACTTTGTTACTCAATGCCCAACATTCCCTACTTTAAAACTGCGTATACACACTTCGAATTTCGTCTGGTTCTTAATGAACCGGCCAAAATTTGAAGCGTGGGTGCCACTGTCGGCATCTTTCTGACCGGCATCCCTCAATCAGCTAAGCAAAGGAGCATATTGAATCATTGTTAGGCCACAAAATGATCTTCTGCCCTCTACTAATGGCTTCATAGAGCCCAACATTCCCTACTTTAAAACTGCGTATACACACTTCGAATTTCGTCTGGTTCTTAATGAACCGGCCAAAATTTGAAGCGTGGGTGCCACTGTCGGCATCTTTCTGACCGGCATCCCTCAATCAGCTAAGCAAAGGAGCATATTGAATCATTGTTGTCTGAACAAATCTAGCTGCCAGTAGTTTGAGTATTCTGACAGCGATTAGGAAACCAATCACAAACCAAAGAGCAATTTGCAAACCAATCAGAATGAATCTTTTACTGGTTTAACTACAATCCACCAAAATCATGGATTGTTTCTAGCCATCCAAACTTCCGTATGAATCCTCCAGTGCAAATACTTCTCTGTTTGAAATGTAAACTACAGTACTATCTCCTCCAAGCTACAGGCTATACTTCCACTCTAAGCCTGAAGCATAATTCACTGTGTTATTACTTAATTTTCAGTTCCATTCATATGTGATTTAGGATGTTGAATTGTTCTGCTTCCCCCTTCATGCTAATTGGCAATGTAAGCTGATCATTAATTTCGGTTTGTGCTATGAGTAGGATTTGTCTCCTTTCTTATGCGATGTGAGGATTTAAATATAGCAGTATGTGTAATCCACTTCTAGCAGCTTTGGTCTTGATAAGAATAGAGGTTTTCTCTCCTTACATGTTGTACTTAATTCTTATCCTATTTCGTCATAATATATGTGAAAAACAGTACAGCATAGACTACATAGGCCCCCGATGCCCAATATGCGGCCGTTTGGCACCTACTGTGTGGCCCTCTGGACCCCTGCAGACAGTAGTCTGTGTTTCCCTGCCTTGATGCTTATTCATACCAGTGAAGGAAAATCATTCTTTAAAATGTTTTCTGGTAATTAAATGTTTGGTTTATTTATTTCACATTGTCTGGCATACTTTATTGCTGTCTATCCTTTCCTTTTTTTCTTTTTTTTTCTCTGATCTTTTATAATGATTATGAATATTATGTTCCGCTCTTTGGTGTAGTCAGGTCCACACTTGAGGTCCATATATCAAGAAAATTGACCAACACTGACATAGGCTATAGCGTCCAACCTACAGCTTCTATGAACATGTTTATGTGTTGTTATCTTTTTTTTTTTTTTTTTTCCTTTTTATCTGGTATCTTTAAACAAAGCAATATGTACAGTCCTTGCATGAAAGTGTTATCCTCTTTGATCATTTAAACTAGTTGAAGTGACTCTATTAAAATCTAGAGCCGTAATTGTAGGCGTAAGTGCACTTTAAAAATATATAACTCATAATCTACTTTCCCCACATTCATCAATCAGGTTGGAAAATTCAACTACGGTACACCGATTGGATCATTGCAAGGTTTTTGCACTCTGGCCTCTCTTTCGGTTCGGAACAGTGTTTATGTGCTCCAACACTACCAGTGACTTTGAATCTTTGCACACATGCCAGCCTGCCAGCCATAAAGAGTAATGGGATACAAGTTTTATCATCGTGTTCACTAACTTTATAAAATGTAACCATATTGAAAGGTAGTATTATATGGCTAGTGATGCAATGTGACTGATAGGAGCAGGATTTTCACCAGCTAGGCATTGTGGATGTTTGGTAACAAGCAATTACTATCTTTAGATGTGATCATTATTGAATAAAGAGATTCCATTTTTGAAAACCTTTGTGATAACTGATTAGACCAACATATGAGTTGTGTAGAGTCAAGCAGATGTCATACAAACTTGACATTGTGTATTGCCATTAAAATTGGGCATTAATCGATCCCCGTACGGGCCACCAAAAAAAAAATAAAAAAAAAATTGGGCATTAAAACAATAATCCCCATAACTGGATATATCATATTCTCTGTAATGCCTAAACAAGTTTTTTGAAGCATCCGTTTCGGCCAGTGAGAAATATTCACATTCTATTTGTGAAAGGAGAACTATAGCTATATATGGATACATCTAGAAAGCTTTAAGGAGAAAGAATTGTTCAAAATCAGATTGGTACTTGGCCTTCTTTGCTGAAATCCGAATAATCTGAGTAATTGTGCAGGTGGGTAAATTAATATTTTATTATTATTTTCCATTATTTTGGGGGGGGGGGACTGGTCTGGCAGAGTCATGAAAAATCTTTCTGCAACTCCTGGGGCTGTATGGAAGGAGGATGTGGCAAATCTCTGAAAAGCAATAATCTATAATGTGCTGTATTGGTGCTGCCAACATAACTGCAAGATGTGAAACACAAAGAGGTGGGGAACTCTGTTAGAGATAACATGAAAACAGTAATGCAAGAATTGATATCTTATATCCAGGACTGGATTTCATCTCGGGAGCCTTTAGGCATACAACCTAGTAGAAGCCTACATTAGGATCAGCCCTCTCAACAGAACATTTTCTGTTTTACTGGCCCAAGCTTGCCTTCGACTATTGTGACAATGCATAGATACTGTAAGCTGAAATGAGATGAATATTTATTTTTATGATGGGAAAAACACACAAAATAAATTGGCTTTATATGATTACTGTGATTTTTTATACATTGCATATCTAGAACCAAAGTTTACTATAAAATAGTGTTCTCCAATGTGGCATGAAGCTATAGAAAAGCCATAGACTGGCTCCTAGCAGTGTCCAGAATAAAATCCAATATTTTGTAGATGAAATGAATTTATAGTACAGTATCCATTTCCACTACACACGTCAGCCTTCTTGATATGAAACACCCCCATATGATTAGCTTTTTTGTATCCAGTTTGTTTGTCTTCTACGCATATAACTTCCTCCCACTCCTTCCTGCAAGACTCCTCTTGTTCTGAACTCCACACTTCTTAGTGTTTTGAGCTGTATACTATACACTTGACTCTTACAGTAAAAAGTTTTCCATGATCTACTTTGTCATACATTATGTTTTATGAAGTCATTTTTCTTTTGAATTAGCATGTTAAGGAGATAATGTCTACACATTGTCTGGAAACAGTAAAAATGTATTAAAACAAACACCAGTTGCTAGTTTTATAGTCAATGCCCTTTATTAAATTGGGGTTACTCAAATATTACATAAACTATACATAAGTAATACATAAACTATAAAGGAAATATAACCGTTAAATAACCAAACTGTATTACAGCCGTAAAGAATAAGGCACCTTTTAAATGCACTTTATCCTCCTCACCAACACCACCCAGCACATCCTAAAGAGACCCTGTTGCCAGACCATCCATTACAATAAAGCATTTCCCATAAGATTATATGTGCATTAAAGGTGTTTTATGAATGTTACCTAAACTAAAAGCCTCCCTTGTATAAGCATCCAAAAGCCTTAGACTGCTGCTCGGCACCACCATCTTGGATGTGATTTCAGCAGACTCAGAACTGTCACTCAAGTGACACACTATAGTATTTCCCATTACTCCTCCCCTGGATACATAACATTATATGTAGGGAGGTGAGGTGGTTTGGTAGAGGACCTCGGACAGCAGAGAACATAATTAGATACTCCCACAAGAAGAGATGGCTATGACGTGCAAAGTGGGACAGGACTTAGCTAAGGAATTGACTAGATTCATTTTTAAAGCAAGTACAAAGGCACATTGCAATTGGAAAACAAAACATTTATGGAAAGTAAAAACACTGCGAGTGAGCATTTAATGTACTTGATTTTTATGTGCTTTTACTCGCAGTTTGTGACTGCTCTATATATTGATAATTACCTAAAATGACAATACTTTGCAGTTTACACCCTGCCTTCCCATGCCCCGGATAGTCTTTCAAGTCTTCATTTATCCCAGTGCCACTTTGGAATCTGACACGTATGCTGGCAGACACCGGGAGTTTAATGCCCTTCCTCATCTCTATGGCCAGCATTGGCATATGTACCTGTTTGCAAGGTGTCACAGCTTACCTGAAGCTCTGTCCCAGTACTTAGGGGATTTGGCAGGGTAAACTACAGGATGGTGATGATACTAGAGGAGAATGGCGGATCCTGGATAGTGTACTCTACTACTTTTGCTGAGGTAAATTAAAACAATCCTCCTCTGGCCAGTTACATACATTACAAGGATTTTAGCAAACGTTACTCTGCTATTTACTGTGGTGCTCGCATGAGAATTCCATTCCCTTTCCAAATCCTGCTTCCTGAGTTCTTCTGCTACATGTGATGATTGCCAATGTTGTAATAACAGAAATACTGCCGGGAACAGCAGTGAACCAGTCACATGAGCATGACATTATTGGGGAACCACTGCACACCAGCAGTGTACACAATGTCCCACATACAAGTAAGCCATTTCTGAATAAAAATGTTTTTGCCAGCTACAGATTATACTAGAAAGGTAATTTTTAAACTGAAATGGCTTTTGAAGGAACTACACAGTATATATTATGTGAATTTTCTATTACAATATGGAGCGGCCCTGTAATGGTGCATTGATAAAACCGTTGATCAGTTTAAGCCTGTTGGCCCACATTGCCATGCATAATTATGTACACCCAGAACATTACAAATAAGCTTGTATCCACCTACTTTAATGGGTGGCATAAACCCTAAATTAAAACAAACCTAGGCTTTCTCCATGCAGGGCAAAACGAGACATTTGGGCTTATTTACTGAAGTGCAGTAACCACAACATGCCGTTTGAATGGTGAACCAATGCCATTGAATGCAAACCAACACAGCACCAATGCACATGCAGTGCAGTGTACCACAACACTGAGTAATGCACAACCATGCGTTGTGATGTGATGTGTTGCCACAAAAATGCATGCCTGTTTTTTAAAAAACATTTTGGTGCACTCAATTAAATAGGTTTACTTAATTCAACACCCATTAACGCGTGTAACAATGTACGTTAACGCTACCCACCAGAACACGAATAGGCCCTAACTGAGAGAAGTCACCACGTACGCACAGGTTGAAAAAGATTCCTATCCACCCAAAAAAAATGGAAAGCAATAACAGGAACAACATTGCTCACGATTTAATACAATTCCTCAGCATTTCTTAGAAACCACAATATAATTGCTAGCCTGATTAGTCTCTTATTAGTATATGGAATGAGTTATATGTGAATGGGTTCTGGTCATTTAAAAAAAATACAGTTGAATGAATTCCCCAGCAACATTTAGTATACTGTGTACTGCATGTCCTTAGTGCAGCCCTTATCAAGTGTATTCCATTCCCCAGAGAAGATTGCCTATTAGCACTTATTCTGACTTTAATAATATGCAGTCTGGGACTATGTGCAAATCAATCCAAGTCGTAATGGAAGGGAGTGGCATATTTGGGTTTATTGCCTGCCTATATTTTTCTTCCCATTCTGTTAGTTATTACAAGCAATCTGCAATACTTAATTTACTTCTCTCGTTATGATGCATGATATGCAGTCCAGTCTCTGCTTTTGGGTGCATTGTCTACCCAGATGACTGGCAGCACAGATGCCATAGTGATTGTTGTTTATTTTCTGGCTCTCATGAAATATTACATTGAGTGCAGTTCCAGCATTTATTTTGTGACCTCTTACAATAACACCAAGCCAGAAGATGCTGCTTTTCCCTGTATAATACACATTCTGTATGAAACTTCATTCAGCGCACACAGCCTATATGCTGAATGTCTACAAATGTGTATTTTCAACATAGCATTTGTATTACGCAGCCGGCTGCCCCAACCACTAAATCTTTGTGGTTGCCAGCTTTCTTATTTCCTGAATGGCCAAAAATGTTTCAGGCGGTCATTTTTTAAACTCTTCTAAATAACCCTTATTGGTAGTCTTCTGATCTTAAGTACACTAAATGATCACATTGTTTGCTGCTATCAGACCACATAAGTAGCCCAACCTACGCCGCTGAGCCTGGTGCTGACCAATTCAAAAGCCATCAAGCTCAAGGTGTTACAATTTGCAGCTGGTTATTTCACTGTATGTGCACATTTGTATGTGGTCCATATAAACACTACTGTACAATGCCAAATTCTAGGCTTTTGTATAGAGTGAGTGTCCTATGGAGTAAACATTTTGAGCTGTTATAATTCTCTTGAAAGTAGTTTTAATATAACTTCATGGTTACATAATTTGATGATTATGTTTCACATGCAGTTTTCTGGATTGCAGTGGATTTCTGTATATCAGACTCTGCAGTCCACATGCTTGCTGAGCAGCTGCTGTGTCACAAGTGTCATTTTTATTCAGTCTCAATAAGCTGGTTGAAAGAGATTGAAATTGCCTGACAATTGCCATGTGCTGGCCACAACGAGGGCTTTTAAGTAGTAATCCTAAAATGCATATTAAGTGTCAGATATGACTTTTGTGTGTACATATAATTACAAACTATACTTGTAAACCAAATAATTAACATTAATGGAAACCAATAGTTTGTAAGTATGGAAGCTGCCATTTACATACCCTGCCTGGCTGCCATGGTGATCCAGCAGTTTCAGTACTTTCTGTGTCACTGGCCTGGAACAAGTGTGTGTGTGTATATATGCGTGTATATGTGTGTGTGTATATATATGTATATATTAGGGATGCACCGATACCACTTTTTTAAGACCGAGTACGAGTACCGATACTTTTGATCAAGTACTTTTTCTTAAAGGGACAGGTCACATTTTTTCTAAAGCAATACAAACTAATGCTTTAAGGTCACTTTCTTAATATTATGATTCATGAGATGACGAGGGAGCATGACGCTAGCTTCCCGGCCAATCAGAATGCCGGGCTTCCGAATTTGCTAGCTTCCTGACCAATCGGGAAGCCGGGCAGCGCGTCATTGCACGCTACCCGGCTTAGACAAATCAAGGCTTGAATTATCTTGCTTTGCATGTAATGAGTCTATCTCATATATTAGTTTCACCTTTTAAGTTGCATTAGTGAAATAAATGAACTTTGCACGATATTCTAATTATTCGAGTTTCACCTGTATATATATATATACACACACACATATACACGCATATATACACACACACACTTGTTCCAGGCCAGTGACCCAGAAAGTATATATACTAGAAGCTCTACGCGCTTATTTTGAGCTCAGTGACTAAAACATATTGTGGTTTTTAGAGCTGCATGATAGCCAAGCAACAAGCATTTTTAATAGGAGGACATCAATCACTGCCTATGTATTACTACAACTACAGTTTTCTTTAACCACTTGAGTCAAAACATAATTGGTCAGCACCGTCACGTGACCATGCTGACCACAGAGAAGCTCTTTTTGCTTCCGGGACCTGGTCTCTGTCTGGGAGTGATTCACATTGGTCAGTGTGGTCATGTGACCGTGCTGACCAGTAATTGGTTACCATTTTCAAGCATTATGATCATTCCATACTGCATTTTACCTGACTATTGCACAAAAAGTTGATTTTGTTATTTTTCCTTTTAATAGACTACTAATTTGTATCTTGTTATTATTTGCTGGAGTCCTGCTTTAAGATGTTCTAGATGAAGTCAGGGGAACATTATCCTTATTGGCTAATGGTAGGCCTAATCTGCTGCTTTGATGTCTTGACATACGTTTTAAAATATTACTTTATTGTTACAAATTGTTACTTTCTTGCTGTAAAGTTCATCTTGTTGGCTTGTGGCTTGCTTTGTATTTTCAAAATAAAATGTGAAGTATTTATACAGTTTTTTATTTAGTTGAGCAGTGATGTCATATTATACAAACACACACACAAACAAAAAGGGACATGCTCACACATAAACATACCATGCCATTTAGAATGAATGGCAGTGCACCAGCTGACTTTGCGTGAATGAATGGCATTGCACTGTGACATAGCATGCACTTAACACACAGATACTGTACCTTAAAAGAGAACTATGGGGTAAGTGTTTTTCCTCATAGTTCTCTTAAGGGTCACGGGAGGACATATACTAACTTTCTCCCGTGACCCAAAGCTCAGTATATCACAAGCTACAGCTCGCGGTATACTGAGACCGCCGCAGCCGGAACGGATCCCGACATTACTGTCGAGATCCACCCAGCTGCGTGAGGGACAGCTGGCTCTGCCTATCTAGAGGCAGAGCCAGCTGTACCCGCCCCCTCCCCCATCCGTTTCTCCAGTCAGCGCTGGAGGATCGGAGCGGGGAGATGATTGGAAAGTGAGCGATCGACGGTATGCCTTCGCTGCTCACGTTCCAAGCTATCGAGCCGATGTGTGACGGTTTCATTGTCACATGTCGGCTCAAACTATGAGGATGAGTGATTTTCATTCACCTCATAGTTCTCCTTTTAAGTGCAATGCTGTGGTGTGAACCAGTCAGCTTCTATCTTCAAATTATATAATTAAGCTTCAAAAATGAAAGCTGGATTATGATGATTGGTTGCCATGCACAGCTGCTCAGCTGTCTATCTGTTCCAGTCTTGCATAGTAACATAGTATGCAAGGTAGAATAAAGACCAGGGTCTTAGTAAATTCCCCTCATAGTATGTTGCTTCTGCAATATAAAGCCTGCCTAGTTGCCCTTTTTGTAAATTTTGCTTAAAGTTCAACTTTAAGTACGGTAGGTTTCAAAAAACGATTTCTTTTCTTTACCTGCAAAAACCATAAGTCCCACCTTTGTCGTGTAATAGGGCACCATGTTGGTCTTTTTTAGAAAGTAAACATGTAACATAAAAAAATATTTCAGTTCTTTAAACCCTTCTGAGCATTTTCCTTTTTTTGTCATTGAGAAGTTGTGTGAAAACTAATTTATAAAAGCGATATACAACAGTTGATAAAGTGTTCTACGCAGATAGAGCTGTCTTTCCAGAGCAACAGAAATTAGATTTATTTAGGTATGATTTAATATCATTAAGATGCATTGCTTGACCTGGAAATATTTAGCCTGTGTGCACT
This sequence comes from Nanorana parkeri, assembly GCF_000935625.1. Taxonomy (NCBI): domain Eukaryota; kingdom Metazoa; phylum Chordata; class Amphibia; order Anura; family Dicroglossidae; genus Nanorana; species Nanorana parkeri. Next base: position 2,280,977 of record NW_017306341.1, read on the forward strand.
TCTTGAATGCCCTCTAGTGTTTGTATTACAATACTGTTTCTTAGGACATCCTGTTTACATTCTTAGAGTGCATCTGCTTTGTAACACATTCTTCTGACATTGCTTTCAAAGGTTCTAACGTGAGCAGAGAAATATTCTGCTTATAAATGACATCCAAAAATATGTTTCTTTATTGGTGTTCCCGCTAAGTAACATTATCACTAATTCCAAATAAAAGAGCCAGCAGAAAGGGGTAAAACTGTGGCATTATGGAGCTCTGAGCAGGGGGCTCCTTCCTATTATATTTCTCTTAAATGCCCCATGCTTCACTTCGGTGAAAATGTCTCTGAACCCAGCTTCCTTAGTTCCAAACATTGCTAATTGATCAGAAAATGGTTTTATCCACTGACCATCAATTTCAAGATGCTCTGGTGTTTAGTTTAGTTTTCTTTTCCATGACTATATCTTACAGCCCTACTCCAACATGGAACTATTTTCTTTAGTATTTTACAGTATAGAGTGGAAAGGGTTAGAACTTCTGGCCAGGTGTCCATAACCCCATAGAAGAGATTTGTCTTCTCTTCTGTTCTCACATCCATCTTCTGCAAAGGAAGCAAGGGAAATCTCCCTGTTAGAGACACAGACAGCAGTAAATCTTGAAAAAAGTATTTCATCCTCCCCATTCTACTAGAAATTATGATTCTATTGCTGTCTGTGCTCTTAAAGTGACATTAAACGCAGGAGTTAAATCTTAAGAATACATTCAGGTACCTTAGCTATTAACAAAAATGTATCTTATATGGCCGCGGGTGATGTCAGCTGTCATTGCTTTGTATAGAGCTTCCTGGCAATTGCTGGCCAAACCAATTTGTGAGACTGTCCTGAATATGTGTGAATGGGGCCTAAACTACTTATTCAACAGTCTTAAATTGTTATCATTAGTCTTCATTTTTATCAGAATTTAAGGCCATCTAATCCCAACAAAAATGTTAGTATATTGCAGTTTATCAGTCCTTGAATGCGGTGACTGAAATAGTCTCCTTTTTAAAGGTTTTTGTTCCTTTATTTTCACCTGGTAATCCTGTCAGTAACCCATTTCCTGTCCTAGGGCAACAACACTAACTCACTGCACTGTATCTATGAAGAAACCGCATTTTCACCCTAGATTGCTCTCCAGACTTGGACTACACCTTCTCTTCTCCATCTCCTTTACGTAGAACAGAGGACTTCTGTAGTCCACAGAATATAACAGGGAAAGCAGACAAATTTGTTTGAAATATCAGTTCAGAGGTTCCAGGACACTTGAATTCTGGATCAACATGTATTGCCTGGGTCAAGTCCAGGAATTGATTTCTGAACTCAATAAAGCAGATATGCAGCTGATCTGTGGCAATGCTTACAATGGATGCTCACTGAACTATTATGACATAGCAGCTCAGAGTAGGTGCTCGGGGAATTGAAATGACAGCGAGTATGGTTGTTAGTTCATAATGTAATCTGGCTGAAAAATAGGGAAGCAGTAGATTGAAAGTGGCGAATGATTCTTCTCTTCTTTATTAATGGTTCCCTTCGTATATATTGCCAGCCTGGGCCAGGTAGGAGGTAAAAGTGTACAGGAACGTCAGATGCATGATGTGAACAGCTTCTGAACAGTATAGTCTTTAGTGGGTTGTCTGTAATGTCTCCATGATGCTACAGTAGTCAGCTATTGGTGTGCATCTCTCAGTGGGCCTACCTAAATTCAGTGCTGAACCATCATATTTGGCAGATGTGGTTCTATATTTTTACAAATATTTACCAGTGCTGCCATTATTTTTGTTTATGCTGATTATTTTAATCTCATGTTCTTATAAGCATTTGGTATGAGACTCTGGCTTCTAAATGTGTCCGGGCAGAGAGGAAGTAACCAGTTTAAATACATCGATGTTCAGAGCTATTTTCAGTGTGAATGTAGAAGATGCTTTACTGCATATATCAATATGTAGCCGTCAGGGTGATGCTGGAGGTTGAGTCATTCAGAACATGTCTACAATTGTGTTTAAAATTTGAGGAAAACTGAATTATTCTGTTCCTGCGTGAAGGACAAGCTGAACCCTGTCGTTTCCAATAACCTATGAGCAAAACTGCTTGCCAACATGCTTTAAAGCAGAACTCCAGGCAAACCGCTAAATACACAGATGCAATACATATAAGGTTACTGTTTTATCTGATAAAAGAAATCTATTTCTGTATATCCAGTTCTAAGATATATCCAGTTCTAAGATCTATTTATCTGATAATGTTTACCCACCTGTAGATTAATGGTTTCTGTTCCTGGAAACAATTCACTAAAGATGAAAGGCAGGTTTTCTTGTGGGCTACAGAAAGATTTTCTTGTAGAAATCATCCCCAAAGTTTGTTCTCAGGCACGTTGATCTCCTTGGTCCCCTGCAGTTCCCACTGGTTCCCCCTGTTAACTTTCACATTCCTACTGTAGTGACTTTGAGGTCAGTAGGAGGAACTGTAGGGAGAGCTTGCCCGGAACACATTTGCATAGTGACAGAGTCACTTTGAGGTGCGTTTGACACACACACATGTTAAGGCAGCTTATTTATTTGAAGGGGTTGCCTCGGGCATCAATATGCACCAAAAGAGTGCATGTAGTATTTTTTAGCAACACACTGCAACACACTTTAGTGCATTGATTTGCGCTATAATGTGCATCCTTCATCAAGGTGCATTGGGGAGCCATTTACAATCAATGGCACTGCAGTGAACCAACGTATGCTGCAGTAATACGTGCGGTTGGCCAACAATGTGAATCTGGGTCTAAAGGAATTCTGTCAAATGAGAAATATTGAAGCTGCCATTACTTACCTTTTTTTTTAAACTGCAAGGAAGTTATGGTGACCCTTTGGAAATAGCATTTGTAAGTCACCGACCTGGAACAAGTACACAGATCTGGAAAGTCAGAGAAGTGTCAGGTGTCCTTATCTGCATTCCTGTTTAAGGCCACTGATGCAATGTATTGAAGCAAGTGGTTCAGTATGACAGCCAGGTAACTAGCATGTTTGAGAAGGCGCACCAGACAGTAGCATCCTCCATTCTTCTCTCGTGACCAGTAGCCTTTAAATGACACATTAACACAGATTGCATCACACCAGTTAATTGCAGCACAGTCTTTGAAACCAGACCAAAAGCAGAAGTAAATAATAGGCTACAATCAAATAATTATTATTTATTATTGTGTAATGTTGTTTGTACAGGAAGTCTGGCAAATAGAATCTTTTTAAATGGTTACAGCGGACATCAGCTGCTTTAATTTAATAGCTGTTTAAGTGAATGGTGGCAAACAATCAATAATTATAGTTTTATTGCAGTGAATTAAAACATGGGATTTCTGATGATGGTGTATAAATGTATTCTATTTGAAAGCTCAGTACAATGAAGAAACAGTGGGCTTTATAAAAGTTAATATATGTTTTATTCAGCCAGCAGGCTGCATGTGTAGGTTTCCAGCTGATGGCAGCACATAACAAAATAAGGGGAAATAAAATGTGCATTTTACAGTTGTAAAATATCAAAACCGTATAAGTCATTGCTGCTGTACTTTATGGGCTCCGCCAAGCATTATTTACATCTATGTAAAAAACATCCCTTCCTGCAAAAGACTATTACTTTTCATGGGATCAGCATGTCTAGTGCGAAGCACATTTACATATTTTCCTCACTCTACCTGTAACAATGTGGATCAAACATCTTCCCATCCTACTAAAGCAAAGCGAATTTGTTTGTGGAAAAAATTAATATTACTTCCTTTTTATATTACTATAATACTTTTAATATTATTTTGTATACGAGTATGTAAATGTAGCTCCCCCTCACCCCCAGAGGCCTGAGGTGGACCCTCAAGTGCAGGGAGGGCCGACATTTCACTTTCAGGGGCAGATCCTCTGCAAGTGAAGGGACATGTGATTGGGAGCCAGTCACTTTAAGTGCCTTTTTAAATGCTTTATTATAGAACAGCATAACTGGGAGAGAGGGTGTAGGGCTTCAGACATCCAAAGCAAAAATAACACAGACTCCAGACTCACCAATCCCTTCAGACTTCCACAGTGCAGAATTATCAGTATAACAGGCTGACACTGGGCAATAACTAAAAAGATATGTGCATGAGATCTTCCATGGGAGAGGCACCAGACATGATCCCGAGGTCCATATCAGCTCCTGGTACCTCCAGTAGTCTTAAAACGTCTCTGATTCTCTTCCCCATACAATTCTAGACCCATCCTGGGTTCATAGGTGGCCACCCCCAGACTTGAGGACTAGTCAACTTCTCCAGCATTGTGCATCACCCCAGGCCGGGGTGAGGCATAGACACTCCTGAAGTTCCCCTATTGACACTGTAGCAGGGTCTCACCCCACTCTGGCAGGTACAATCAATAACAGAACACCTGCAATTACTCAGATAATAGTTACATAGTATTTGAGGTTGAATAAAGACATTAGTCCATCAAGTCCAACCTATTAGGATCTCATTCTAGGAGTACCTGTACCCCTGTATATTACGGTCCCTTAAGAAATTGTCCAAAAGTTTCTTGAACAATTCCACATTATTTGCTGAAATCACCGCCTGTGGCAGTGAGTTCCAGACCCTAACTGATCTTACTGTGAAGAACCCCCTTCGCCCCTTGTGCTGGAATTTTTTTTCCACCAATTTTAGGTGATGGCCTCTAGTTTTTGTAATGGAGTTAATTTTAAACAGTTTATCGCTAATGTTGCTACCACCATTGAACAGTTTGTACATGGAGATCATATCCCCCCATAATCTCCTCACCTCCAATGCGAACATGTTTAAATTCAGTAGCTTAGTCTCGTAGCTCTGGTCCTCCATACCCCTAATTAGTTTGGTTGCCCTTCGCTGGACTTTTTCCAACTCAAGGACATCTTTTCTCAGTACTGGTGACCAGAACTGGACTGCATACTCCAGATGAGGTCGAACCAATGATCTATAAAGTGGCACAATTATAGACTTGTCCCTGCAATACATCCCCTTTTTAATACAGGACAAAACCCTGCTAGCTTTGTTTACAGCAGCCTGGCACTGCAAGCTACCTTTCAGTTTGTGGTCTACAATGACCCCCAAATCCTTCTCCATTTCTGACTTCCCTAGCGGCATACCCATAATTGTATAACCCATTTGTTTATTTTTAATTCCAAAGTGCATTACTTTGCATTTATCGACATTAAACCTCATTTGCCACATTAATGCCCACTCCTCGAATTTTATCCAGGTCCTCCTGTAATGTTATAATGTCAATGTTATAATAGCCAATTATAAATCAGCTAGACTGATTACAGTACTAGCAAAGCTAAATTTCTAGTAGCCACTCAGCAGAAGGAGGTAGGGGCTACATGAATATGACAGAAAGAAATGCAAAAATATAAAAGAAATTATGTGCCCAATGTAAAACATTTAAACAAACTAGTTTCCTTTGCCCACATAAGACCCAAACAATGTACAAAGCTCACCATCACCCAGGGCATCCCTATAATGAGGCCTCAGATGGCATCTCATTGGGGGGTGGCAGAGGGGTAGCCATAGTATCCCAGATTGCTAAGAAGTCTAATCAACCTGTGACGCTCTTCCTGGCATTACGCCCAGCTCACTGACGTCACCAGTTGCCTAGAGCTGAGTAGGAAGCACTGACTTGTGTCACACCCAGCTCCTGGCAACCAGTGACCTCAGTGAGCTGGGTGGGATGCCCGACAGAGATGCTGACAGCACAGTTCAAAAAATGACCCCAGGCAGCAAATACCATAGAGATGGTCCTACCATCACACCTATAAATTGTGTCAAAATGATTGAGTTTAGGTGTTTCAGGGTACCGTCTAAAGTTTACCTTTTGGACCATGTTTAATGTTACACCCATATTCAGTGTGTAACAACATGGTCAAAGTGCAAACCACCCACCTAACTTTGACAGTATCTGTGTTTGGAGAAACTTTAAGTTCCATTAGCCACCATGGCAGAGGGACGTCACTGCACATGTAGTCCATTCTTCCTATCATCCATTTTACTAAATGTCCATACTGAGGTAAAAAGAAATTATAGGTAAATCAGCACATCCAACCTTGTAATATCAACTCATCCATTTTACTAAATGTTCATACTGAGGTACTAACATGGACAGGTGGGAGAACCTGCAGGAGCCAGAGCATTGCACCTACGATTCTCTGATTGTGGTTGCAGTGCTTTACTGGCTCAAAAAATAATACATGCATATTTTTATCTGTTATAAAGAAGTGTGCATTCATAATTTTTTTTCTTCATGCTTCAGCGTAAAAAGAAATTATAGGTAAATCAGCACATCCAACCTTGTAATATCAATAATCTGTTGCAGCATGACAGTGCCTGTGTGTATAAAGCAAGGTCCACAAAGACTTGGTTTGATGTCTTTTTGGTGTGGAGTAAGTCAAGTGGAACACCTTTGGAATTGAAATATTGAACACCTTTGGAATGAATTGGAACAATGACTGCAAGCCAGATATTCTCATCCAGCATAAGTACTTTACCTCCTAAGTGCTTTTTTGGTTAAATGGGCACAAGTTCCAAAATCACGTTGCTTTGCCAGATAGGTGGAGATGGAGGAGCAAATCCATATTTAATACGCATAGTTTTGGAACGGGATGTTCAATTTATATTGAGATTGTAGTCCATCACATGAGCGATCTTTTCAGTCCATCACATGAGCGACCAATTCAGAGATGATTTGTAGAACTTCAGCTGAGTGATACACAAATAAGATACATTTTTGTTAATAGTTAAGGTACTTGAATGCATTTTTAAGATTTAACTCCTTAGTGTCACTTTAAAGATACATTTGCCAAACCAAAGATCAATTGGGGATACTATTTTACTATTAATCTCTTGGTCTTGTTAATTATTTATTGCGCATGTTTCTTTGTAATCCTCCACACAGATCCCATGCCCTCTGCCTGCTGATATTTTTCCATTTAGTTCTAGTTATCTGGAACATTAAAAATGTATTTTATGTACTGCTTAAGTTGGAGAGAAAGTACCATATTCATAATTAAACTGAGAGCGTTTTGTATGAAAAATACTCTGAGTGAGCTGATAACATTTTTCTTCTCACATTTGAATTCTATTTTATTTATGCTAATTAAAGCTGGCTGGCATGTGTGAGTCCCTGAATACTTGATTATTAACACTGGCTGCAATTTTGGCTTTGGAGATGGGTGCAGTATTTCATTAATTTGAATTTCCAATTCTATGGTTTCTCCAAGTGTTAGTAGATTAAAAAAGTTTAATGTCAACATGGAGCTAAGGTTACAGATTGCGATATGATTCAGTGTAGATTAATTTTGTAGTTTTCAGGACAACTGTCTTACATTACTGACAACTGCATAGCAAAAATTTCACTAAGACACATAGTTGATGTCTGATATTGTTCCTGTTTATATGAAGAAAAAAAAGGGGTAATCCCTCAAAATATATCGGAGAAGAAGAGAGAGGAAGCACAATGGTATATTTAGCATTTGTACTTTAGGTGTGCTTCATAAATGAGAATGTTTGACCAAATATAGGTTAACAAGGTATATTTAACCAGCATGGAGAGGTACTTAGTAAATCTATACCCAAATTGTTTGTTTTAGTTTTGGCTAGAATGGGGAAAGGGTAGAGCCCCTGTCAGGTTTTAATGCTACCTTGGGCTTCCTTAGGGAGATTTCTCCTCACTTTGTGTTGTAGGGGGCAACATTTTACCAGACGGGAAGTGAGGAAAATCTACACCAGGCATTCAGACAAAAATAAAAAGCTAACAGAGGTTTGAGCATTCTCCTAACTTAACTTAAAAAAAAGTTACTTCTGTCTGTGTTGCTGTTACAGAAATATCACCTTATTTCCTGTTCTGGGAACCACCTTTTTAACAGACAGGAAGTGAAGGAATCTCACCAATGGACTTCAGTAATATCAACAGAGGTTCTAATTCTTCCCCACTCTATTCAAAACAAAAATAAATAGTTTTGAGTATAGATACACTTAAAGAAGTACACCTGTCAGGAGAAAAATATGGGGACTGCCACCGCTGACCTCCTTCTGAGAATGCTAATTGTCTGGCTGTTAGGCTCACCTAGCTTCAGTATTTTCCTGTCACTGACCAGAACATGTACACAGGTCAAGGGGATTGGAAGAAAGGTATAAGTCCTTATCTGCAAACTTGTTCTAGGTCAGTGACTCAATATATTGAGGCTAGAAGGCCAGCATGACACCCAGGCAGCTATCATTGTTAGAAGTAGATGTAAGCAATGGAAAGTTTCTTTCTTACATTGATACTTAACTCAGGAGTTAAATCTTAAAAATGCATTTAAGTATCTTAACTATTAACAAAATTGTATCTTATTTGTGTATCACTCAGCTGTAGTTACTCAAATCATCTGAATTGGTGCTGACACTTCTGGAGGGTGTCTATGTTTGTTTCCCATGGTCCCTGTGTGTGTTGTAAAGTAGACACCGTTCCAAGCTCACTCCCATAATGGACTACAATCTCACATTTAGTTTGCTCATTTGTATTGAGATTGTAGTCCATCAACAAACACAGGGACCATGCAGAACAAAATTAGTCACCCTCCAGAAGAAGGAAGGACAGTGTCAGCACGAATTCAGAGATGATTTGAGGATCTACAGCCGAGTGATACACAAATAAGATACATTTTTGTTATTAGGGTACTTGAATGCACTTTTAAGATTTTCACGGTTATTCACTAAGCTGAAGTGAAGTGAGCCAAATGCCGTTTGGCTATTCACTTCAGCCCTGCATGTCGGCTGGCTTTGGCTCACAAGGGGGGGTGGCATCTGGGTGCCCCTTAATTAAAGGGGTACCTCGATGCAAGTAAGCCCCCCCTGGCTGCAGACCCCCACTACCAAGGGCTCCCCGCAGGGCTTGTTGGGAAGAGGCCCTTGTCCCCATCGGCCGCTCACTGGTCCGCCCCTTTCCTGCTCTGCCAGGCCTGTGAATTTTAGGGGGAACCCCACGTTCCTCCCCTCCCCCCCCAATTTTTTTAGGGTGGAGTTCCCTCTTAAAATTCCTACCTGACCCAAAGGTCCTGGTATGACTTTTGGGGGGAACCCCATGCACTTGGGGGGGTCCCTTCTAACTCTCCTACTAGACCTAAATGGGTCTGATATTGATCGGGAGGGGACCTACAGCGTTTTTTAAATTATTTGCTTACATTAGTGGGGAGACCGATCTCCCTGCTTCAGCTGTGTGTTCAGCTAAGCCGAGCTGAACGCATATGCGTTCAGCTCGGCTGCTGTATGGGCTATTATGAATAGCCCGTATGGCAGCCCTTCAGTTTGGCTGACCCGCAGGGCTCCAGTGCCCGAACTGAGCCGAAGGATTAGCCGGAGCTACGGCTTTAGTGAATAACCCCCTTAATGTCTGAGTTTTTAGTGCCACTTTATCTAACTGTACAGGTGCAGTAAATGGGTTTGGAACTTTGAGCATGGGATAGAAACTGACCTTTTTGCTCTGTTACTACAATTTATTGTTTTGAATTGTTTTTCTCCAGATATTATTAATATGTACCTCTGGTAGTCTATACCAATAATAGAAAACAATAGTTGAATACTTGAATATTCTAAATGGACAAGTAATATGGGTCTGAAATTTGAGTGTCTAAATACTGATGTCCAAACCGGTAAAATAAAACAAAATAAAGAAATACATTTAACTGTAGATTTTCTGTGTCCTTTATGATACTGTAGGTCACATTGGGAAGTGATTATGTTACTAAAATCTTTATGTTAAATCACAGGTTAGAATAATTTTTACTTTCCTAGTTTAATTCATAAATGTACTTATGATGCTTAAGAACAATCATCTTGTAAGATATCTCCACTGCTCTATGTACCGCTGGTTACAGTGTTGTTTGTACACTGCTGCAGGCTTCAAGGAACCCCTGTTGTGAATGGGTATTATCAAAAGATTCCTCATGCTCAGGAACTAAATGAAGAGGATCCATTTAGACATACATATCTACAGTATGTCACTGTATTCAGTATATAATTGTAAAATATTGTAGTTACTAGTAGTGATAATAAAAGCAGTATGCAAAAGAATTAAATTATTAAATTAAAGCAAAGATTACATATTCAAATTATTACATCCAAAAATCAGTACAAAAAAGTTGTTGCTAAAATATTAAGGAGCTGGCTCCAAAAATACCGAAGAACACCTCCAAAAATACCGAAGAACACCTTCAATGTTAGTCATACCATTCTAATAAAACTCAAAGCTGACGGAAATGGTATTTGATCACCCGTTCACACTAAAATTGCAAGGAAATAGCAAATCTCTCAGAGGGTCCATTGACCTGCAATTGTACCTTTCGATGTCCTTCCAGTCCAGTGCATTGCAATAAGTTTTTGAATGGATGCTAACGGAAGGACACTAAAAAATAAATGGGTGAGAATGGGGCTAGTTCACACCGGATCCACTGTGGTACTGTGTGCTGAAAAAAGGTAGTGAAAACTTTTTTTTTTTTAGCGCAAGGTAATGCAATGGAATCGAGCGGTGTAAGCAAGCTCCATTCAAACTCATTCATTTTTCAGTGCCTATCCATTGAAAAAAGGTTTGCGACACAATGGATCATGACGGAATGGATCGCGATGCAACGGATCAGGTGTGAATGGGCCCTAAGAAAAAATATGGCCCTGTTGCTTCTATGTCTGTGAAGGTTTTCATTTATCCATTTATTGCTAGGAATAATTAGTTACAATCAAATGGACTTGCTCTGGAATGTTAAAACTACTTAGCTATGTCCTGTTGGCTGGTCATCATGTAGATTTTACCGTAGCTCTCAATATGAAAGCAAGCAATAATCCTGGAATGTTGATTGACATCAACAGAGGATAATTTGTGTATCTAAATGGATACATTGGATGTACTGGTGTTTTAACAGAAACACGCACCGTTCCAAGCAAATGCTGTCAGAATTTGAAATTTAAGAAATGCCTGTGATGCTCATTGTCCCCCAGACATGAATATAAAAGGTTTTACAATATGGTATTGCTCTTCACAGAGAAAGGATTCTTTAAGTTCTTATTTAGAGGGTAAGGATAAGCGTAACAATTTTAAAGGATTGTTTTTAATAGAGGACAAAGTGCAGAAAAAATATACAGAAATTTTTTTACATAATAGAGACAAATAATACAACAGTAAAACAAAAAGGACACAAAGAATGAAACTACTTAACAAAGTTTTTTGGGTTCTATGGGTTCCAGCAGAGTCCAGTCAAGTAAGCAGAACATGGATCTGGTATTGGCTCTCTCAAAACATGGCTTGGCAGATGTTCTGTTCTTGATGGTAAATGAGAAACCTTTTTTGATGGTGATCAAGAGCTGAAGCTGCCTCCTGCAGCAGCATTTTGTGGGGCCTATAGAGGATGTCACTGAGCTAGTGCCCAACCCATTTAGAAAGGCCCAATGGGGGTGAGACATGAGGGCTTAAGCGCTTTATGATCTTTTGCCTGGCCCTTCTTATAAAGTCAGTTTCACTAAAGTGGTGTATGCCTCCCTCAGATTATATATTGGTTATTACCTAATAACCCCAGGTCTAAAGGTATGAATACTGAGTGAAATTTGGAAATTGATTTTACTGTAGAGTTAGTCAAGGGTTATCTGACCCCTTTATCAGTCCAAGCTATCTATGTGTATTGCCTGAGATCTGTCAAGTGTTCTGGCCGCCATCACTTTACGATCTTCTCATTAGGAGTTTATGACTATGTCCATAAACAGCCAGACCTGAAAAAACAACTTTGGTACTCCAACAAGAAAACCATATGTTTAACCTGATTTATTCATATCCAGATGTGGCTTATTCGAACAGACTGAGGGGACAACAGGATTTCCTAATTAGCTTTGAGGTGTCCAGGCCTCATCACAAAAAGCATCTCAAACTGATGTCATGTACAAACAAAATGCACTAGGAAACACAATGCTTTTTCCCATTGACAAATAATCTTTTTCAGAAAGTAGGCAGCATGGAAGACAGATGGCCCTAAACTATTTTTTTTCATTATTTAAGTCCACCAGTCTATGCTTACATAATTGTACAGATTACCTTTAAAAATAACAGGGAAATAAGTGGTGACACCTTAAGCCTCTGTTAGGTTTCTTTTTATTTCTAACCCAGATTAGAAAAACGTAGTTTTTTTTCTTTTTCACATAAGCTTTATTGCAACTGGCCCTGTGTGCTTTTGTTACATAGTGTATATTGTTGATATGAGGGTTGAAATCTTACACAATGAGAGGCTTTTGTACATGCTCCTCCCCATGTGTCATGTGAATATTTTAATACCAAACTATTGGCTTCTGCCTTGCAGCACTGGGGGTCCCTGGTTCGAATCCTGGCCAGATCACTATTTGCAAGGAGTTTGCTTGTCCTCCCTGCGCATATGTGTGTTCCTCCGGATACTCCGGTTTCATCCCACTCTCCAAAGACATGCTGCAAGGTTATTTGGCTCCTGTCTAAATTAGCCCTGTATGTATGCATGCGAGATAGGGACTTTAGATTGTTAGCTCCTTGGGGGCAAGGACAGATGTGAATCTGCACTTTGTAAAGCGCTGCGGTAATTGTCGGCGCTATATAAATTCCTGTAATAAATAAATTAATAAATCCTGTCTGTATTTGCTGTCTGTATTTATATGCAGGGCTACATTTCAACTGGTACAGATCACCAGATGAGAAAACTGAGAGATAGTTTTCCATTTTCTGAAGCCAGCCTTCTTGCTCCTCTCAGCATTCAGTGGTTCCCTTTCACCCTACAATTCTCTTCCTGAATTTGGGCACAAATGTCCAGAAAATGGGAAAAAAATAAGGAGAAATCTGTCACAGTTTGTAACTTTGGAAAATTAGTACTGCCTCTTCCAACCTCTCTGCCATAGGCACTTGCCCACAAGTGCCATTATAGAAAATGCAGCCCTGTGTTTGTTGTAGGTGATAGAAAGTATGTCCAGATATCGTAGCTAGGTCAGGTTTAATCCTAAAATATTTGGAATATTTAAAAATAGGAAAGTCTTTCCAACCGTGGAATGCTGGAAGAGAATACCCATGGTTAAAAAAATAACAGTTCATCAATCAAAACATATCATATTTATAAAATCTTGAAAAACCATATTCTTTGTAGTCAGTACAATACACTGCATATTCTAAAACCAAAACCCTGTGATAGCTTTTTACTTGCTATTGCTGTTCAGGAAATTGACTTTTGTAATAAGCAATCTCGAGACCTGCCATTGTACTTACAATCCGATTTATCCGTTTTAAGTCCTGCATGAATAATTCTTGTCTGTTGTTTTGTCACGGTTAAATGCTTTCTTCTCTGAATACAACAGAGGAATATTATAATATGGTAATCTTTTTATAAAATATATGCAGATTTAAATTGACTTAAGTATTGAATGCTTCTCCTATGGATATATCTTAAAGACAAACCAAACCCTTCTATCCATTACGGCTCATTACGTCGCTTTCTTAGTCTGTAGTTAGATCAGGAGGTGCCATAGTGCTGCCCACATGACCAGCAATAACAGCTACACTCAGACTGGCCCACCAGTGCTGCAAGATCCTCCAGTGGGCCCCAAGTATGTAGGGCAAAAACACCTTAAAAACTGATGAGTGGGGGCTGTAATCGACAGCTCACTAAGCTGTTAATTATAGAACTTGTCCCTCTTAACAGCTCCAGGGAGGCCCGTCCATCATTTCAGAACCAACATCACTTTACCAGCAGCGCTGTCCGTGCGAATGGGGCAACTTTTTCTCCAGTCTGAAAGTCAGCTTTAAAGCGAACCTTTTACACTCAAAAATCTAATTCTACCAATGCATCCCTCTATGTATGATGATTAATAATAACATAGACATGTCAGGTGTAAAATGCTGTGGTTTTGAAATACTTAAACTTGTAGAGCATTCACTCCCTGCTTTGAAAGTGCAAATTACTTCAGTTTGCCAACGCAATGCACACTGGGATTGCCTTGTCATCAGCAGAGCATTTCTGGAAAATCTCATGTGTATTCTCATGAGATCTCAGGGAAAGGCATTTTCCTCCTCTGAGATGATGTGCGCGATCACATATCCTAGCCATATGTTTAGTCACATGTGCCAGAAATCCAGGAAGTAATAGGAGAGCTAGTAATCTGCCCTTAGTATACATGGCCACTGTCGGAAGACTGGGGAAGAAAAGAGAAATAATGTATGCAAAGAATACAAAGCCTGCAATTATCTAGAAGTGTATGTGTTTGTAAATTGTCATTTCTAAACATTCCTAAAGGTGTGTTTGTTGTTATTTTAAAGATATAAGTAAAGGTCCGCGTTAAGCACAAATGCATTTCATAGATTTGTGGTAGCTAAGAGTGACCCTCATTGGACAATCCTAAACTAGACATCCAGATGTACACACCAATGCGAGACTACATGAAAAGTGACCACATTATGTTTTTTAAATGTATTGATTGTGTGCTTCTTGAATTTTTATTTTCCCATTAGCAGTGAATAGTTTTTTCTTGCATCCCTAGCAAGGCCAGACTCCTGTCTCCTCCATCAATCCCTATTGCTTTTAAATTAATTTACTTTATTTTATTTGTGTGTGTAAAAAAAAGCCAGCTATGTTATTCCCTGGTCACTGTCAAGAGTTTCTAATTAGCAGTATGTATGGGAAGTTGTATCGCTCCTTGGAAACAGGATATCATGGGGTATAATAGGAATAATTTGAACCTAGTCGATGGCTCGTCCGGTGCAGTGTTGACATTACTTACATAGATCCAATGCTTCCGCTGCTTTGGAATTAGAGCTGTGTGCTCCAGCGCTTCCTAGAGATCATAGTGCAACAGGAATAGCTTACTACAGATAAAACACATTCCTTCATCCGACTCATGTGTCAGGGTGTCCACAATGCTTGCAGAAAGCTAAACTTATCGGAAGTGGGCTCTTAAAGGAAAATTCGAACTTGTAACAGGTCCTTTTCAGGCTATACAAAAAAGCAGAGCAGCCAATTTGTATTGTATACTTCATCAAGCAAGAAAAGGAAATATATCCAGAAGATAATACAGTTACTTACTTTAAAATCCTTTTATATGTGCGTAGTGCAGATGCAGCTCTATAGAGTATCTAAGCCATTCACGTCAGTCCCTGCAGATGAAAGAGCTTACACCAGAATATCCTTAACTACAGTAACACGTGCACAAATGACCAGTCTGGCTTTGGGCTGATTCTCATACAAGTATGTTTTTGGAAGGAAGCCCATGAAAACACACACAGAGAATGTGTATTATGCCTTGGGGAACTTTTGTATCATAATTTACAGCCTCAGGGCCACCAGTCTTTTGTCCCTTGAGCATTTAAGTCAGTAACAAACCAGTGATTCAAATGTATTACTTATTGCCTAAGAGAGACTGTCATAATCAGTGAAGTGTTTGTTGATAAATTCTTGAGGGGTTTTTTTTCAATATTGAGGGATTGGAGATCCAAGGGATTGGATACATTTACCGCTTAATGTACTGACCCTGTCTCCAATATTAAATTCAGAATAAAGCTGTTACCTGAAAAGAAGACCAAATGCTGTTTCATTGCTGAGGAATTGTCCCTCAAAGAGTAACCAGCACTTTGTGATTGTTGATCTCCTATGTCCTCTGTAGCGTCCAGTGGTTCCCCCTGCCTACATCCTTGTCACTACAGGGACAATTCCTCAGCAATGAAACAGCATTTGGTCTTATTTTAAGGTAACAGCTTTATTCTGAATATAATATTAGACACAGGGTCGGTAAATGTATCCGATCCCCAATTCAATCTCTTCTAACCTTCAATATTGAAAAGAAAACCCTCAAGAGTTTATCAACAGAAACACTTCACTGATTATGACAGTCTCTCTCAGGCAATAAGTAATACATTTGTATCACTAGTTTGCCACTGACTTAAATGCTGAGAAATGCTCATCTCAAGGGACAAAGACTGGTGGCCCTGAGGCTGTAAATTATGATCAAAAAGTTCCCTAAGGCATAATACCTGTTCTCTGTGTGTGTTTTCATGGGTTTCCTTCCAAGAACATACTTGTATGAGAATCAGCCCAAAGCCAGACTGGTCATTTGTGATGTGCTGTGGGAGACACAGGAGATTGACACTCCTGGAAGTGTCATTTTCCCAGCAGACTTAAGGGGGTGATTCCTTAGCAATGGAGTGACTGAGAAAATGTTTTTGTCTGTGTTACTGTTAGAGATTTTCTTTCGCTTCTTGTCTAATGTTTTGAATCAACACGTCCGTAAGTGAGAGAAAATATCTAAACGGAACCCATATAACAGTAGAAACCTGGTTCTAATCTTTCCCCAATTCGTCCAAAAATAAAATAAAAAATTGCTAGGCACAGACTTTAATGAGTGAACAATACCTATATGTTTAGTTACAGGTTGATGGATCTTATTAGGGAATGCTTGTATATTAATACACGCAGTTATCAGCTATGTCTAAATTCCATGGGCAGATTGTCCTTGAAATATTTTTTTGTGTGTTTTTGTATTGTTCAAGTGGATCAAACATCCCTTTATTCTGAATATTAGAATGTCATAATTTCTGCAAATTATGTGTGCATTTAATGCATTGTTTATTAAAGAGAACCCTACTTTATATTGCAGTAGCTCATTCTCAGGACTTGTTTACAGCAAATGCTGTGGAGCTGCACTGGAAGATTTTTCCTTAAACGTTGAACTGCTTTTCAGATAGACTGGAATATATTAAGGTTTAGGTGCATATGTAACACTTTTTTTGTTTTGTATAGAGTAGGGTAAGAAGAGTTAGGATACCTGTCAGGTTTCCAATGCTGTCTATAGACATTCACCTCTTCTGTTAGTCAGGGGTGTTCTTAGCCTTTCTGCTGCCTAGGGCGAAGTTTGAAAAAGCGCCCCCTGGCCTGGCCCACTGCTAACACTGTAGCCATGCAAACCCCAGACAAAACACTACATTAGATATATGTTCAATCATGCAACCATGATTAAACAGACAACTAAGACCCCTTTCACAGGGACAGTCCAATCAAATCCACCTGTCATCTTTTCAGGCAGATCCGATTGGAAGCCCTTTGTAACTCTATGTACATCCGGATGGAAATGGATATGCATCTGTTTACATCCGTGTAGGTCTGCAAAAAAACCAAAACAGAACAGAGTACGGTTTTGATGTACCTGATCATGACAGATCAGAGGTTATTGTATGACGCATATCCGCTTACCTACGACTGCTCATAGACCTAATATAGGCCCGTTGGTTCCATTTTTTCCTCTAACGCAAAATGGACAAAAAAAACTGAACAGACATGGATGTCACAAAAGTGACATCCATTCAGATCAGCAGGAGATCTCTGCATGGCTCCCCTGCTGATCAGAATGGACAGGCGCCAATGTGAAAAGGGTCTTTGGCTTCAGCTGGGGATTCCTGCCGCAAACAACTTCAGATTCTTGCAGCAGGAATCCTAGGTTTCTCCATACAGATGTGGCCGCTTTGCCTGTTCAAGTTAATGACAGGCTGACAATCATACATGGAATGGCAAAGATGGTTTGGGATAGATGATTGTCCCTGGATGCAGGCAGATTGTTTCCAGGGACAATCATCTAACCCAAACTGCCGGTAATCATACCATGCACGTACCATCACTTAAACAGGCACAGCAGTCTCATTTGTCACATTTGTATGGAATTGAACACACCTGGAATTGAAGCAATTTTTATGCATCTTGATGCAACAATGTGTAGGTTCTTGCTGCAGGACTCCCCAGCCACAGCCTTAAGCCATGTGTGAATGTAAACTTAGCATAAAAAGTCAATCCTGAGATTGATTGGTTTGTACACAATAACTTAGGTCACAAAGCTACTTGCAATGGTGCGCTGCAGTAACATTCATTCTGAATGGCTCTCCAATGTAGCTTGCTGATGAAGGTGCATTCTGGGCTGTTGAGGTGCAATGTCAGCCCATACATTTCAAATAGGCTGCCCAGCACAGTGTTAACGCACATGCAGTACCCCAATGGTTAGGTGTGAACCTAGCCGTAGGCCAAATTGTGTATTAGATAATAAACAATAACACATAAAATGATAAACAATACCTACCTCCCTTTCGACAAAAGTTGAGTCCTCGAGAGAAAAAAAAGTTGAGAAAATTGTCAGGCAAAACAGTGATTGCAGCCAATCAGCACCAGTAAACTGTTCATCTGTTCTGACCGATACATACATACACTCAGATACATACATACATATATAAACACTAGTGATGTACCTTGGTTCATCGTGAACCCAGTCCACCTAGGCTTGCTTAAAACTGTGAATGACATCCCCCTCCCGACCCAATCAGTTGGAGCAGGTGCACTCCCTACTCCGCAGCTATACCTCCCAAAGGGGTGGCAAATGGTCCTACCACAACTGTTGCAACTGAGGGGGAAGGGGATATACTGTGTGTATGTGTATGTATGTATGTATGTATATACATATATAAACAATTACATACACATTTACAGTCGGATACATACTGTACAAACACAGATACATGCACATGAGGTGCCATATGAGACAAAAGTATTGGGTTGCCTCATTATAGGGATGGCCCTGCTGTTAGTCTTGGTGACTAAAGTTAGTGGGACAGAAAAGGAAATCCAGAATTACACAGTTGTCACCTAAACAGCAGGTAACGGAAAGCATTCCAATGGGGACACCAGTGTCAGTGACAGATGACTAAGACAGGAATTCCCCTAATTTTTGAGACAGCACAAAAAAACATAGAGAATCTAACTATTCCTAACTGTAATAAATATGCCATAATGTGGGTTAATGAAACAAAACATATACACAAGGAAACAAACACAAATAAAAAAATGTTAAACTTTATATTGAGCAGGATTACTGAGAACTACGGAGAAGCCAAGTGTCTCCTATATGGAGTCGAATGTATGTAATATGTATAGTTGTTGCTTTTTGTAGCTCTTAGTGAATCATCAGCTTTATTTTGTAGATATAGAATGCAAAATGACTGATTGCTGTTGTGATGTCAGAGCTGATGTCAGAGCTTAATAATTAAAATCCTTGACCATGCATTTAGAACTCTCAGCATTGTGAAAATAGGTAATCAGGTAATTTGTACAATGTGATGACTCAGTAAGGAAAGCTATCAGAACAATGAAAGTCGTGATTTGCTTTCTTGCATAAATCTTTTTCGATGGGGTGAGTAATGTGTTTTGGATATTACAGGTACTTATTCATGTGTAAAAATATACAACTTCCAACAAAAAAGTCAGTTTTGAAATAATTGCATTGCCTCTTTTCCTATGAAGTGTGACTCATTCACCTATTAAAGCAGTGTTTCCTATAGTGTGGTATGTGTACTACTTACCATTACTTTTAGGTGCATTCACCTAAGTGGTGCACACCAGCAGTGGTTTATTTTGGCTTTGTGCTGCCCTAGGCAAGACTAAACTTGGGCACTCCACTCAATCTAAATTTGCTCCACGCCTTCCTGTTTAGGACATTTTGTGCAACCTGTCAGTCACTGGATACAGCGCACACTGGGTCTCAGGAGAGCTGTGCAGGGTCTCAGGAGGACTGTGCAGAGTCCCTTTCCCTGCATATGTGTGCTGCTCCTCTTACCTGCAGCCCGAAGTGCCATCAGTACCAACAGGATACATTGCAGTCCTCCAGCCTGCTTCTGGGACTTCGGATCAGCAGATTACATGCTATGGCTAGCCCCGAGCCACCTGCTGCTTCTTCTCCACCTTCTGTACAAAGCCAGCCGGACCATATCTCACTGGGCCCTCCCCTGCCCCGGGCAGCTCTCTAATTAGGCAGCCACTCTTAGGGCCTTGCGGCCGCCTAGTTTGACTCAGGCAGCCATCGCTGCCTAATTCTGTGCCGCCCAGCCTCGGCCCACCGGGCAAGTGGCCAGTATGCCCAAAGGCAAGTCTTGTCCTGTCCGCCTCATTGGTTTGGGGTGGTGTTTTCTGCCGCTCCTCTGGAAAGTGCCTCCCTAAGCAAATGCCTTGTTTGCCGTGCAGTAGATGCACCCCTGCACACCAGCAGGAAAGAGTTTGGGTTAGCAAGAGGACTTATTGTTTTAGAGCAAAATTGGGGCCTCTAGTTAAAGCTGGACCAACCAGCTCACAATTTGGCATAGGGCAATGCCCAGCTGCACACTCCCATGCCTACCAGTCCCCAGAGTTTATCCACACAGTTATACTATGTTACTTTAAAACATAAATATATTATGTCTACTAGATTAAAGAGCTACAAAGTTCAAATTAAACTTGAGTACTCTAAGTGGCTAATTTATCACTATCCGCTCTTCATTATACTCCACAGGTTGCACACACTGCAGCCTGCAATTTACGGCCCATTTACAAAATGCAGGCTGCAGTATAGAGCCCGTGGTGGCTTAACATAGTAGATGGATTTACAGGGACAAATTTGTCCCTGTAAATTTTTGTCAAATTTGGTGAGTATTTAAATAATACAGATCTATATAAAGATGGAAAACTGCCCATCAACCACCTTACCCTGATGCCCATATACATGGGGCCTTTGCCACTCTGGAGGCTCTTCCTCTTTAGTGAGGCTTAAAGTGTATGTATAGCCAAAAGGTTCTTTGTTTCAGATAGAATAGGAAATGCTTAAAACTTGTCAGGTTATTTTTTGCTGTCTGTGAACCATTTGGGAAACAGGAAGTTAGAACATTTCCCAAAGTGATAAGAATACCCTTGTCCATGAAAACATATGTCTCCATTGGAAGCTTTCCCCTGATGTCTGGTTCTGGGGGCATTTTTGGGCTTCATCTCACATTCTTTCTCTGTGACACTGGTCACCTTTACAAACAGGTGAATTTCCCCAGTGTGGACACAAGCAGAAATTAAAACTTGAAATAAGCCTTCACCACTCCGTAAAAATAATATTTTGCCTAAAGATGATCCTTGACCATAGAGATGGCCATAACACTACGAGAGCCCCACTCACTGACTTGTTCATGTTATATAGCTAGACTATAATGGATACACTCATAGCTGGCTCGATGCAACAGAAGTCATGCAATAAAATGTAGAAGCAACGCATTGCTTCGTGTTCTGCAACCTATTGTTACATCACAGTTCATGACATTATGATTGACAATTTAAAATAAACACAAACTCTTAACAATATACAGTATTCTTTATGGTAATATTCTTTACTACAATTGTTTCTTCAACTGTAAAATATGTATAATAGGCTATCATTTTGTTTTAGGGTTGTATTACGAGCCAATCCGCTCCAGTCACTGTTTAGAATACAGTAGCCTAACAGGAGAGAGTCCCCCATCCATGCTACCCTATTTAGCTTTGCTTACTTTGTATGTGCCTAATGCTTCAGCTTGAGACTGAGTCCTCACGGGTCACCTGTCAAATTACTAACCTCACACACTTTCAATTCTTTGTTGACAGTGGTTAAAGCCTAAATGCCTTTTTTTTTATTTATTTTTTAGAGTTACATTTCCTGTCTGTTATTTATTTCTTTTGGGGAGGTTGTCCCTCCTTTTTTTTTTTATCCCTGTGACACCTGTACAGAAAATGGGAGTTGTGGTTGTCACTAGGACAAGAAGGCACAGACATCAATTATTACATTATTCTAACACTTCCACACTCTGTGTGTTTCCCCTTTAGAGAGACTTCCCATCTTGACAGATGATATAAGCTTTCTTGCTCTCTCCAAAGGGTGGGAGCTGGGCTGTTATGCACCCTCAGAAGCTAGGAGACAGTGAAAAGCATGTTGAATGAAAACATTTATGAAAAGAGAACTATGGCCCAGCCTTTTTTGTCTATAGTTCTCTTTAGGGTCACAGGTGGACATTTACTAGTGTACTCCAAAACTCAGCATATAGCGGGCTATTGTCAGATATATGACAACAGCGCTGAGCCGTGCTGCAGCCGGGATGGATCCGACAATATAGTCAGCATCCACCCCGTTAACTTATTTGGCCTCTCTAGAGCCAGAACCAGCTCTGCCAATAAGCTGGAGAAATGGAGAGGGGAGGGGTGAATCCCTGCGGGGGGTGGTGACTGACAGTCACCGCTCTCTGCAGGGAGAAGATCGGTAACTAAGTGATCAGCGGTATGTGATCGCTTAATTCTCGATCAATACGCCGACGTGTGGCAGCTTCAATGTCACACGTCAGCTCTAATTATGGGGATGAGTGTATTTCACTCTCCCCATAATTCTCCTTTTATTATACGGGGGTGTTCGGCCCATCACTAATAAAGAGCTTGGTGGCAAATTATTCACGTTAAGGTCACTGCAAAGGACAGGGGGGCACTCTTTGCGTCTGGAGGAACAGAGGTTTAACCTTTGCATACGGAAAAGATTCTTCATAGTTAGAGCTGTGAAAATGTGGAGCTAGTTCTAGCCAGCTCAGTTACCGTATTTTTCGCTCCATAAGACGCACTCCCCCCCCCCAAAAGGCAGGCAAAAATGTCAGTGTGTCTTATGGAACGAATGTGTGAGAGCTGAGGGAATCTCTATCGGCCGATGCCTGGGATATGCAGTTTGGGGCGCCGGGCGAGTAGTTTTTATGTACATTTAGCCCTGCTCCTGACGAGCAGTGCTAAATGTATAGTGTGGAGCCGCTGCCTACTAGTAGGAAAGGAGCAGCAGCGATCCTGTCCGAACCCCCCCCCCCCCCCGCCGCAGCGGTTTTCAGGGTCCCCCACTCCTCTGGGGGACCCGTGACCGCGGCATAGGAGCTCACCATAGAGCCCGTAGAGCAGACGTTCTTCGTCTGCTCTGTGTGATCACTGAGACAGGTGTCGCTGTAATCACAGCGCCACCTGTCTCAGCTGTCAGGAACTACACGTGTCTTATGGTCAGGTGCGTGTTATGTACTGCAAAATACTGTAATTGTTTTAAAAAACATCTGGGTGTATTCTTAAATGCACAGAATGTTATTATAGGTATATTAAGCATCAACGATTGTTGATCCAGGGAATATCCGATTGCCTTATTGGATCACGAAGGAATTTTTTTCCCCTGTTGGATCATATTGAACCATGCTTTATAGGGGGTTTTTTTCCCTTCCTCTGGATCAACAGGGGGTAGCTGTGGACATAGCGTTCTGTTTAGGCTTTTTTCTCCTTTTTTTTTCCTCTGTATCTCTATAGGCTGAACTCGATGGACTTTTTTCAACCTGACTAACTATGTAACTATGTATCTTTTATTTCAAACTCTATAATACAATACTTTGCAGTGCCATTGATTTCAATGGCATCCCAAATGCGACTCCCACCCACAGTGTGATCACTTGCACTGGAACGCACGGTACCGCAATGCCGTGCATTCCAGTGCAGTGCGATTGCAAATAATTGTACATGCAATTTTATTCTGAAGTAAACTTTTGTAACACTGCGTATGTGTATTTTATTTTAAATTAAGGATGGTATTTAATAATTTTTTAATCCGATTTATCGATTAAACAAAAAAATAATCGGCCAACTAATTATGAAAATAATCATAAGTTGCAACCCTACTTACTATAGGGTCCAAAATGGTTTTATCTGCAGAAACACGCAATTTGAATTCACAATGATATAAACCATTTGCAGTCACCATACATTTCCATATCAAATCCAGATAAAGTGGTGAATTCCAGCTGCTCAGAAGAAAGCTTGATTATGTTTGTTTGCATAACGCATGTTTGATGATTAGTTGCATGTTTGCTGTCAGGCCGGATAGGATTGTGCGCGACACCAGTAAGCACACTGGGGTTTGCTGCTATTTGTGGCTCCTTTGAGATGTCAGTTGCCTAGGAGATCACTGGCAGGCTCCCAACAACAACCAGCACCCGGCTGGCCTACAAAGAGAGAAAGCTGCCTCAGATCTAGCTGCAATCATTACGTATTTCCTGAGGGGATCACCACAGCAGACTTGAGAGGCTTACATATCCATCACCTGCCCCATTGTCTCACGCGTCGTGCAATAACTAAGTCCCTCTGAATGCTTATGTTCAATAAATGAATAATTTCCCGTTTCTAATGTGTCACTCCATCAAATATCTACCTCACCCCAAGGTTAAACGCTTCTGTTTCCTTTGCCACATCAGGCCTTGATCCTACTTTGTGTCCGAACCAATTAGCAGCACGTTAAAGGGATTAGCCTTTTGCGATTAGCAAAGCTCATATTTTGTCCTTTTCTCTTTCCAGGTAAGTGACTGTGAACAGTCCCTTCTCGCTATCACTTTCTATGGTGCTATGTTGATGATGGCTATGTTAAAGTTTAATTGTCTGATCCCCTGTGGATTTAAAACCTGAGGAATATGGTAAGTGAACATTATCCGTAATGTATCTGCAGAGGGCTGACCACATCTGACATTAGCAGTTCATTTCTTTGCAAGAGAAGAAAAGCTTTATCTGGAATAAAACACCGGTCACTCTGCTGGATTGGGAGATATTGATTTTCGGTTGATGTATGTTCTTTCTTAAGGCATGGGGCACTCTGGAACCAGGCCCATGAAAACATGTCAGCATTTTTGTGCTAATATTTGATAATTGAGTATGATGAGCAGAGATTTGTTGGTCACAGGCTAAACGACTGCTCTTTGTTGTAATTACTAGTGTGTTTACAGGGCCAGAAAATAAATATCACTGCTGACTAGCTGAATCACATTTCTGAGGGATTTTGCTTGTGATTGGCTTGGCATTTATTTGGAGAAGTATAGTCTAGTTAATCACATTTAAATATTTGTGGACATATTCAATAAAAATGATTTAGATCTTGCTGATGTTCAAAGTCATTTAGGAATTATAGACTGTCACTAGTCAAGTAGCTTGTTGTTACAAAATTGTGCCAAATTAGTGTAAATTGTTCTGAAAACGAACTTTTTTGCCAATAGCAACCAATCAACCTCCCTCTGTCCTGTCTGCATTTTAAAAAAAAGGAAACAGGGATTCTGACAGGTTGCCTTGAGTAATACATTTTTTTTTCCTTTTTTTGTTACTCATTTTTACTTACCAGGCCCATAATACGGCTTTTATTCTAACAAGAGCATTTCTGGTTGCCCATAGCAAACAGTCAACTATGACAAATGTCTAACTGTCATTTCCGCAGTGCAGGGTTGCAAATGAAATGAGGATTCTCAATATAGAGCCCAAGGTGCTGGTATTTGCTGTTTTATACACTGTTATACTGGATTTGCTGTGAATTTCAATAAAGTCTGAAGTATTGGAATTGTCTGAATAGTCCGGTCTGTTCGTATATTACGAGGATTCTCAATAGTTGCTATGAGCAACAGGAAATGTTCTTCTTAGCACACCTTTTATATAAAAACCTTCTCTCATATATTGTTCTGCAGATAATGGAAGGCTTCATATCACAGTAGTTTGTGGAAAAAATGTATTGTAACGACATATTTGTTTCTGAATACATTGTTGCAGTAATATGAACCTACACCTCATAGCACAAGGCCATAGCAAAGATGACACTTTCCACATCAGGAATTATATGCTGTTAAATCAATGAAGGAATGTGGCAACCATCATTTGGCTTTGTTATGGCAGTGTATGAAATTTAAGTTTACGTAGCCCTTTGTATTATTTGAAGTCTAAGGCCTCCTTCACACTGCTTATAGATGCAAAGCATCTATACGCAGCATATGCAAAGAAATGGCTTCATACACATAACTACGTATGGAGCCGTATATTTGCACTGCGTAAATATGCGAAAAAAATTGGAAAGCTTGGAATTTCTGCATATTTTACGCGCGTACCCGCATATACGCTTGTGTGCGCGTGTACACGTGCATACAGTACATTAACATTTCTATTACAAATGATGCATTCTGGGTTTGCATACAGTGCACGAATATACTGTACGTGCTTATGCACGCGTACATACGCGCATATACACGAAATATACAATTTTGCTCTTGCACTGTGTGTGCATGAGGCCTAAAGGAAAACCTGTCACAAAAAGGGCCCATTTAGACTATCCCCTGTGTTAAACCTATGCACAGTAATGCATGTCTTTGTGTGTGTTATTTTGATTGGTCTGTTAATTTATCAATAAAACTGCATTGTGGTGCACTGGTGTGTTGGTGTTCCATTCAAAATAAATAGCACCACAGTGCACCGCACTTTCATGCATTATTGTGCATTGCAGTAATGTGCTGTAAAATGTGAGTTTTACGACGTGTTACCACAAGACATGGATTTACTACAGACCTGAAGGCTTAGAGGCAGCTATTTCAACTCTTAGAAGCTTGGCTGTCATTCTAACCTATTTCTACAAAACGTTTCTATTATTTCTAATACTGTTTCTATTTCTCCAATACTTTAAGTCAAAGACTTCAAAATGATATAGATAAGTACTTGTGATCAAGTGATCTGCATACTAGTCCCAGTATTAATAACCATGTGACTACAGTTTGCTTTCTTTTTTTAATTGGAAATTCCTCTCCTAGTTGATGATTGAGGCATCATCTCAATATGAAAGTGAATGGAAAAACCACCAATCCTATTAGGCAAGGAGATCAGATGCAATCTTAGGGATCCAAGTATTTCCTACCAGGAAAAAACTTATTAGTGACTTGAAGATTTGTCATGTGACCTGGCCTCGATGTTGGCCAATCTAACAAGAATGAATGCCTCGACTGTGCCAGACAGCTAGCATGGATCAATGTTGAGCTTGTCATAGTTACATTCCACATTACATTTCAGAATTTTGATATTCACGGAACAAACCAGGTTTCAATTGAAAAATTAGCTTTTATGATTGGGAATTAAGTCCACACCGAGTCCTGTTGCTTCAATGTCCAACTTTATTGTTGACCTGATTTGGCATTTGTTTTGTACTGAAAATATTTGTTTTGTACTGAGTATAATATTCATAAATACAAAAACCTTTAAGAAAATAATATTTATTAAAAAAAATGTTTCTTTTGTAATCAGATAAATATGGAATATTTCATATGAGTTTTTTAGATTTTATTTTTTAATCATCAGGCTCCTTTTCACATGTTCATCAGATTAGTCTTTGTGTGTGTGTCCCACTGAGAATATTTTTCCCTTTACTTCCTGAAAACAGAACAGGACTTAAGTAGAAAGCCTCTGAAATGAGGGGAAATTCTCTTTTAGGGACCACTCACGCCTGTCCATTCTGGTATGTTGCATTAACGCACGCTAGTTAACCGGCGTTATGTGGCACATTAATATGTTTTGTGTTGAAATTAATAAGCTGCCAATGCACCTGAGCGGACAAAAATACCTAGGTTTTTGATAGCTAGAATCTATAAAAGTTGTTGCCAATTCTGGATTCTCATTACAGGAGCCTGTAAGCAGACACCCTGCCAAAGCAACCCCAAACTTCCAGGATCAATTCTAATACATAAAGCATTGTGTAGTTTTACTCATCCTAATTTGGATTTGAATACAGTGTATAAATAGTATCTGTATATGAGATGACTGCCTTTTTACCTGCTGATAGGAGAAAAATATGTGGCAGACAACTATACGGCAAAAAAGCTACCACTATAGACACAGGTCTACTGGTAAACCATTATTTGGCTGTTGCCAATCAGGGAAAGCAGGTCATCATTTTTTGATGTTCCAGGCTGTCTGCCTTGGCCTACCAAAAGAAGGGGTCTTCAGGCTGACCCCTTCTTTTGGTATGAAAACCAGAATCCCATAGAAACTGGGAACTTTTACTTTTAGAGGATGGTTACATAAATGTATATAGATTTAGCAGTATCAGTGAATGGTCAGAGATCCTCTCTATACAACCTTAGCAGGTCCAGCTATTTCAATCATGTAATATTTATTTTGGTAAATTTCTATGCCAGGACTGCCATGTTTTATTTATCATTCCAGTTTACATCCTCAGCTTAGCACCTGCAGCTTATATAGGTTTTGAACACTGAGTGCATTACACGCTTTTTCCCTCCTTCCTTGCATAGAAGATAAATATTATTTAAAATGCTTTACTTCCAATTACAGTCTGTGCGCAGTATACCAGCTGAGCCCACCACTGTATGACTTCAGCACTTTCAGCTGTGTCTAAGGAACCAAAAGAAATTTCACTCCAGGCTTCATTCTAAGAATTCTCCTTGTAAGCTTCAAGACTTCCCCTAGCTGAGCAGGCAGGCATTTTCGGCTGCTATTTTTAGTTAGCAAATAGCTTTATTTCATAGTGTCACTGTACGGATGATTTGAACAGACATGGATGATATTTTTTCATTCAGCATATTGTACGGTGGCAGGAACAAAAGGTCACTGATGTTTTTAAGAGAAATTGTTGAAATGAATAGCTATAGATGTTTTTTAAAATGTTGGCATGTTGATTGTCTAAATTGACACGTGTGTGTATATGAAGACTTCCCCATTCATTGGAAAAAAACAAGATATATACATTTTTTAATGCAATTTACTATTAGTCGATTTTCTTTGTTTTAACATAGTGCTTATTCCTAAAGATATTCTGTCACTTTGACCAATTCAGGGCTATGTGACAGTGTCTTTTTAAATGTCACCCTCTATATCTAAGCATTATGTTGAATAGTGTTGTAGTCTACGCCAGGTTGATGATGATGGCTTCCTTTCAAGGTGACAGTGTTCAGGCCTGTCAATTGGCCAATCAGTTCCCTGTGCTGCATCCTGGGAGATGGTCATATGCTCTCCCATATCCAGGAGCATCGGGTATTTGTGATTGCTGCTATTGAGGAATGAAGTGCAGGAGTGCAGCAACGGTGAATATAAGTGGGTCAGGGATGGGCTAATAAGAGACTTTGTTGTTTTGCCTTGAATTGCAAAGTAACAGATTCTCTTCCAGTGCTAGTTCCTGAGGCCAGGTTCACACTTGGGCGATCCGGGATTGTGCGGCAATCGTTCATAAAACCGTGCAGCTCGCCATGTGGTCACGGAATCGCATACCACCACTGATCGCGCTGGCAGGGCCATTCTTTTCTAATGGCACCCCGGTCGTGCCAGGCATGGTGCGTGGTTCCCCACCACGATTCCGCCCATGCAATCGCACGCGATCACAGCTGCAAAAAAAAGTCCAGTGTGTTTCAGCGATTGCAGAGCGTATATAACCCCATTGACGAACGCGCGGCCCCAGGACGTGCATCCTGGGATCGCCCAAGTGTGCACCTGGCTTAAAGAGGAACTTCACCCCCTTGTATCTTCTTGTGGTATTTTTTGTTTTTAATCTCTTCTCACCCTTTATGCTAAGTAAATATACTCGCTGACGATCAAATCCTTCATTGTGCAGTTGTGATCCACTTCTGCTCTGCCACACGCCTAGTCCTGCACCGCCATCTTCCTTACTTACGTCATCAGGAACAAAACAAAGGTGTTTCAGATATGGGAAAGCATGTGTCCTCCTCCAGTGATGCAGTACTCTTTTTTTTTTATGATGGAGGGGGTGATATAATTGCTCCCGGTAGGCTCTGGTGCCTGGTATTTTGTGGCAGGTGTGATGGAACAAGGCATGGAATGGGAGAGGAATGTGAAGGTGTGTATAACTGGGTTGGGGCGTGCTTTAAAAAGACCCTGTCACTATGCCCTGAATGGAGAAGGTAATAGGGTCTCTTTAGGATGACACTAAAGTCAAGAGTTAAAGTTGTATTAAATTGTCACACTTTTTAGTATTTATGAGTTAGATCAAACAAATATACATTGTCTAGCAAAGCATCGCTTTACATTTTGGCCCAAACACTTACAATCATCATGTTTCTGAACAGCTGCTTCAAAGTCTCTCAGCTAAGCTTCCCTGAACTTCCTGTCCAGTACAGGATCACAAAGGACAGAGCACACTCCAGCAACTGTTAATATACAGTACTAGCTTCCCCATGGTCCCTGTGTGTGTTGTGAAGTACTCCCCACTCCAAGCTTGCTCCTGTGATGGACTACAATGTCTTGGTTAGTTTACTTTTGTTTTCAGATTGTAGTCCATCACGGGAGCGAGTTTAGAGTGGTGACTTCTTTACAACACACACAGGGACCATGGGGAACAAAAGTAGCCACCCTCCTGAAGGAAGAACAGTGTCAGCATATATTCAAAGATGATTTGAGGATCTACAGCTGAGCAATGTACAAATAAGTTTCATTGTTAATAGGTAAGACATTTTAATGTATTTTTAAGATTTAACTCCTAAGTTTAGTGTCACTTTAAGTGAAGCTTATAGTCAAGGGGTGCTTGCAGACCGCAGCTATTTCAAAAGCATCTGCATCACCCTAGGATCCCCTACCACATCCTTATGTAATTTTTTACCTTTTAGAAAGTTTAGCATAGACACACCCATATTGCATCCTACAGTGAAATGCTATTTCTTAAGTCATCACTAAATCAGTAAAACAGTTTTGGAGTGGCTAGTTGTCTGCAGGAGTTGATATTGCCTAATGTTAAAAGAGAACTATGGCCCAAACTTTTTTTGCCATAGTTCTCTTTAGGATCACCGTAGGAAATATGCTAATGTACTCCTGTGACTCTGCACCTGGGATGGATCCCAAAAATATTGTCGGGATCCAACTTGCTACCTGATTGACAGCTTGCTGCCTCTCTAGATCCCGAGCCAGTGCCCACCCCCTCCCCTGTCTGTCCCTCCAGTCTGCACTGGAGGAATGGAGAGGGAAGGGGGAATCCCTGCGGGGAGCAGTGACTGACAGTCACCGCTGTCTGCAGGGAGATGATTAGGAACAGATCGATCGGCGATATGTGATTGTTCAGTTCTCAATCTAAAAAGCCGACGTGTGACAGCTTCAATGTCGCACATCGGCTCTAATTATGGGGATGAGTGTATTTCACTCTCCCCATAATTCTCCTTTTAACACATAAATCTAGTTTTATCAAATCCCTTAATACAGGTTTGCTTTAAAAGTCACATTTTCCTTTAGGGCCATTGTGCTTCTTTCTACTCACACATTTCAACTGTACACATTATAGAACAAAACAAGGGATGAGGAGCAGGCTGTGTGTATACAGCTCTGATTTCAGATTTAATCAATGTCTAGCCAATCAATGTTCTAACTCTGCTGGTGATTAAAATATAATGAGACACCACAGCAGTCTGCTCAGTCCTTTGTAAGTAAAGTAGGACCGGAAACCAGACTGAAATATTTTGGTAGTGATGACAGGAATGTGTGGGTTAATTTTGGTACCTTCTGACATGACATCCCAGCTGTATCTAGATATCTGCTTCCATTATTTCCTGGGCAAACGCTTAACATTGATTGCAATACCAACTGCATTCCCTTGTACGCTCTGTAGATGTGCAATTTCTCTTGATGTGAGTTCCACAGAACAGACTGTACTCAGAGCTTTTAAATCCATCTTGTTGTATTCCTGATTTGCCTTTCAGGATACACATTAGATCAGAAGCACTTGCTAAACCATTATTATAATATTGTCTAGCTGATGTGAAAGGCTGGTAATGTCTAGAAAATGTAATTTTATCGCTAGATGGAGTTTGTACATTAACTGACCTGACTGTAGGGGAAATATAATATTTTGGCAGAGGATGCCAAATTATAGTAGGCTGGAAGATTAGAAAGTATTCCAGGTGCTGGCTGATGTTCATGGAATCGCATGAGTTTAGGACAATGGCTTAGATGGATGATCTGTTCCCACTACTCATGTAGTAACCATCTACCTCCTCTTCTCCTTTCTATTCGTCTTTCACTTTCTTTCTGTCATCTTTCTGTCTTGTCCTGTTGTGCATCTATTTTATGTAGTTTATGTCTGGTGGATTTAGGTAATGCAATTAATTTACCCTGTTATTAGAATCATGACTTTTGTATGATTCCATGTTTCCATTTCGAGGCTGAAGGCCCAGGGCCTTGCCCAATTCAGTTGTGATGGTCTCTTTCGGGGTGGGCCCTTATGCCGGTGATCCCACTTACAGGGATGGGCAGCTAGGTGGGGGTAAGGCTCGATTTAGGGCCCACTAACATATATACTGATGGCGTTAAATATTGTTTTGCAATAACCTTCAATGAAGCTCACTTGATGCTGCCTTTGTATGTCTTTACAATATACTGTTTGTGAAAATCTTTAATAAAAACTATTTCTGCAAAAAAAAAGTATTCCAGGTGGAGCACATGGTGTACATATGTGTGAGTGCACTTAGACTCTTCATGTGTTGTGATGGGAAAAAGTATAACCAAAGGTTTGCACATTGATGTGGGCCAACACCTACCCACTCCCTGCCTCATCCATCCATAGGAAACTGAAGTGCCCATATGCTGTTCTTTGTGTGGGAGGCTTGTGAAGATTTCATCTGTGAGTTGAGGTCATTGGAAGCTTCCCAACACATATGAATATAAAGAGAACTGCAGATTCACATAAGGAAAAGCAACATATGGGAGTGAAGGAATCATCCTATTTTGCTCTGAGGTCTAGGCTTGGATTGATATGCTTCAGGTTTTAGGTGTTTATGTATGGCAAAGTGACAGTGCCTCTTCAAAGGCATCTCCCCCTGATCCCATCATGCTAACCTTACGTTGCTTCTCCTTAGCCAGCCCAAAACTTGGCTGTGTCAGGGACCCTGGGGAGCACTGACATCCCTCTCTGGGTCATGTGACAGTGCTTGGGCCTAGAGATTGGCTGTTTAGTTCGGGGCACTTTCACAAGGGAACAGGTCACATACTCCCCCATATGTGAAGGTGTTTGTTTTTCACATCAACTGCAGAGAAGCAAGGAGCTGCAAGGGAGCAAAATTAAGGTGAGTATAAGTGGGTTAGAGGGATGCTGTTTTCCAGGAATAGGCAAGGTGACAGCGCCTCTTTAACACATCCTTTTTATGTATGTTGCTTTTTAAGAGATTGTACAAATTGTTAAATATTCTGCAGGCCCGCTGTCGTAGCCAGAAGGGGTGAAGAGATGTTTTTAAAATGGCTGCTTCAAAATAAACTGGCCCATTCATTTCTAATGATATAGCAATTATAAAAAATTTAGTTCTGCCACAAGGGAGATCTAACTGAGTTACCTTAGAAGCAAGAAGTGCCAGCGGCTCTTATTACGCCAGCACAGGGCATCTGTGGTGTCCAGATTTTATTCCTATTGAGAAGACTGTTGTAGGGGGTTCCAAAGATATATTATGCTTTCGAAGCAACTCTTACCAGTCCTGAGATTTACAAACTTGCTGCCAAATATAAACTTCAAAATATTAAAGGGGTTCATCAGCTATTGTCAAAATTGCCTCTAGTGACCATTGGTACCATGGGTGTCTGTGAGTTCTCAACCTACCATTGTTAGGGGCCCATTAATATTAAAGTATGATCCTGGGAGGTATTCCAATGGAGCCCATAGACAGTAACTTGAAGTCTTCTGATTTATTTCTGGCAAAATCTGCCTTTGTAACGTCTAATGGCCACCCGCCCGTCCACCAATTTGATATTGTTGCCTTCCTTGGAAACTGTGGAATTGTCTGCAGCATGCCTCTCCTGCCCACCATTTTCCTGTGAGTTTGTCATGCATTTTTTACATTTATATTTATTCTAAATACAAAACCATAGATTAAGGGAACCATGAAAGTACAGCTCTATCTGGTAAATTGCATGCTACAAATACACAACCTTTTATACCTATTAAACCACATTAATGCCTCATCTCTAAAAACCCATGTCTCTGGAAATGAACCAAGCAAAGTGGCTAAGCATAACAGCAAAGGAAATATTAAAGATAAAGTATATCCCCCCCTCCCTACAAACTAATTCTCCTAAGTGTGTTCCGTGCTGCGTGCAGATCGGATTAAAGGCATTCAG
Source organism: Nanorana parkeri (assembly GCF_000935625.1). Taxonomy (NCBI): domain Eukaryota; kingdom Metazoa; phylum Chordata; class Amphibia; order Anura; family Dicroglossidae; genus Nanorana; species Nanorana parkeri. Next base: position 2,314,751 of record NW_017306341.1, read on the forward strand.
ATATGCAGTTCTATCCAGTTGAAATGCAAAATCCAAAAGGTTAGAGATTCTTTAATTCTAACATTGGGGACAGAGTGTATTTTTTTCGGCTTTCAGTAACCATGGTAACAGCTGTGATTAAGTTCTTGAGCGTGTGATGAATGTACACAAATGCTGCGGAATGGTCCTTTGAGCTTCTACTGCATGAAATTGACTGATAAGAATTCTGAGAAGCGCCCATGCTTATCTGTGTAACACATTTGTTTTTGTTAAAAAGTCCAGATTTGCATCGCCCTAATTATTGTTGATCGGCATACAAAAAAAAAGGATGTTTGCAAAAGCAAATAATTATTAATTGCACTTATTTCACCTTGTGACTAATTTATGTTCTTGGAATTTATGTTCTCCTCATCTGAGGACAATGGTCACTAAATGTGCATTTTTTTTCACCAGTAGTTTCATTCTGTAAATGTACCTTTTATCCTGAATTAATGTTGACTCCATCGTTCCATATTTTGACAACCATATTTCACCTACAGTCATCTGTATATTGAACAGGGTTAGCAATGTCCTTGCTAATTAATTTTGGTGAGAAGAAAAAATTAGGAAAAAAAATCTGGTTATTGTAATTAGGTCAGTTGACAGTCTACAGCTCTCAAGCAATTCAAAGAAACCGATCATGAGAGTTTACCACTGATGAGCTCCTGAAAATGCTACTTGCCTAGCTGTTGTTGCCTGGCTTCCATACTTACCGAGTCATTGGAAGACAAGCATGCAGATCAAACATTTAGAGAAAAGTCTGAGGCTTTCTGCATGCTTGTTTTAAGTCAGTTACTCAAAGAACTAATGCAAGGGAGTTGGCAGGAAAGCCAAGCAGCTAGCCTTTTTAGAACGAGAGATTAGAATCCTTCTTTTATCTTTTTAATGACAGGTTTTCTTTAAAGCCAAAATCCTCTAGCTGTTGAGCAGATAACAATGTTGCAGTGTTCCCTGTAGCATGCTCCTGTGAAGTCATGGCGGCTTAAGAGCAAGTCCCTGATATCCTTAGGAGCAAGTCCCTGATATCCTGGGCTCACAAGAAGAAGGTTGAATGATGGTGGGTGTCATTGAACCTAGAAGAGGACCAGCATTGGACCCCACAGAGGAGGGGAGTATTGCAGCAAGAGCTGATTGTTCTTATTTTTATAAAGCCTTGGCTGAAATTCACAGACACTTAGTTAAGCTGAGAACAGCCTATAGTGATTAATCTACAAAATTGTATTTTTAATATATTTACAAAAATATGGAAGGGTAAGCATGCAGAAATGTGAAGGTGACGATGAACACTGCAATAATAACTGAAAACATGGCTCACTGAACATACACTATACTAATGGAAGCAACAGGTTCAATTAAATGTCACTTTTTGTGTTCACGCTCCCTGCACTATTGTCAGCTACGTGGAGCAAAAAGAAGTACTAGGTTTGAAGAACATATGACTTTTCCTTCTCACAATGCAGGTGGAAAGAATCCTTAGCACTGGGTAAGCTCTGACTTGTGCAGCCTGGAGCTTACACAGGGCTCCTTCTATTCACTCCAGCAGTCAAATGTAAATGTAGTTGGAAGCACAGGGAAGATACGTTTAATCAGCACATAGGGACCTGTTGCTTTGCCATGTATGTTTGCATAATAGGCACATGTAGGATATGTAACTATACAATCCCTAGAAATATCTGAAGAGGGTTACATATAGACATACATTTACATACACATATATTCAGTAACAATTATTCCCTTTAACAAAACATAACAATAAATCAAAATCCTATTTTCCAGTAAATAACAAAACTCCCATTTGTTGACAAAAGAGTTTTAGAATGATCCCTGTTACTGTTCATTTGTGAAAGTTTTATTTGCCCATTTTCTGTTTCAATAGATCATCATACATCCCAACAAGACATCAGAGTTGTTTGAGTTCTAAGATCAGTGATTGACGCTGACACCTGAGTCTAGACTGACAGTGACACATGACAGTAATAACTAATAAGTTGTAATTTCAAATGACACTTGACATTGTTGCTGAATGAGCCTACACCACATTGTCAGTCATTGTAAATCCCTGAGACACAATATTGTACTGCTAGATCCAGAGAGAATGGCATCTACTGAAATCATTAGAGAGAGCTTTGCTAAAATATATGATGAAATAGCAATTGGAGGCAACAAGTAAAATAAATCACAATGCAGTGAGCAGCTCAGAAGGAAACCCTGAGAGGATTTTTTTTTTCTCCGTCTGGTGGGTCAACTCAGTTTACTTCACTGCAGCTTTTCTCAATCTTTTTCACCTTGGAAGAACCCTTGAAAAATGTCTTGGTCTTGGGTAATTCCTAATAAATTGTTTATACCTACAGCTCATGGCAGCATGATCAGCAAGTTATAGAACATTAAAGAAAGAATAAGGAATGTGGCCATGTATGTCACTATTAGTGGTCAATGTAGGTGGGAAATCAATTTGCCACTGTTAAGGTAAGCCTTACCAGCCTCAAGATGAACCCTAGGGTTCCACAGAACCCTGCTTGAGAAAAGCTGCTATTAAGATAAATCTTTCCTAGTAGAAACCTAGGAGTCAGTGGAATAGACTAGTTTTAGCTATTAGCTAACCAGCAACAAGCAGATTAGGGAAGGCAGAGTAAAGTAAAATCTCCTAATCTGCATTCTTCAGCTAGGTCAGTGACTCAGAATATTAGCCCTTTTTGTTGATAGAAACAGTTTTCCATTTTTTTGCACATTTTAGACCTGAAGATTGCCTGAAACCCCCAAAATATTACATATTTTTTTTAAAGCAAAAGCTCTGTAGAATAAACTGGTGGCAATTGAACATTTTTATGTCAGACAATAAATGTGCTACTGTTTAACAAATCTACAGTATATTTTCAATATAAAATACACTACAATTATTTTAATGCACGCAAATACAATATAATACCATTTTTTTAAAATCTAAACGAGTTTTTGTTGAGTAAATAGATACTAAATATGTCAAGTCTAATAAGTGCACACACTCATGAATTGGTGAACAATTACTCAAAATTGCCCATAGGTAATGCTTTAAAAGCCTTTACAGGTCATACTCAGCAATACCACACATGTGGCACAATCGTATGTGTGTGTGTCTGCCAGACAGAGCTTCATTGTGTGGCAGAGCTGTCTAACTGGATAGACAGAAATACAATTTCGGAGTCCTTTTGGAGCTTCTATTAAATAGTGAAAAGTACAAGGTGAACATGACCTTGTAAATATACAGTCACTGTCAATTTTTACTCTTGACTGGAGCTATTAAAAGACATTTTGTTTTGAGTCATTGCAGAATGTTCGTCATCATCACATAGCAAAAACCAATGTTTCTCCAGGTTATGTAAGCCCAGCACTAACCGTGGTGCTGCAGCCTTCATTGCTGTGTTTCCTGTAGAATATGTCACTTCTTATTGGACATATTGCTTGCACAGTGTGGTAATCCCTGTTAAGGCACAGGCTTCTCTCTAAACACTTTCTTGCTTCATTAGCCCACATCAATATTTTTCACTCCTTACGGGAATATGGCTGTTTGCTTGTTGTGACTTGTGTTTCCATAAATGTATTTAATGGACTGGGGATACAATTTATGCTGTTGCAGATAATATGATTAGGTCATGGCATTTTTTGTTCTAGCTCTCAAGGCTGTACTTTGCTCATTATCCCAGAAAATGGTATTTATTTACTATGCAGTGTAGCCTTGCTTCATTACCACGGAGGAGAGTTTCAGTCAGGGTAACAGTTTTCATTTGTCATATATTATGAAACTCCAAATTGACCTTCCAGTCAGCTCTATAGGTTGCTTCCTGTCCTTCGATAACAGTCTCCTCTGTTCCACTGACCTCTTCTTCTTTTTTTAAATCTCATTTAATATATATTGTATTATATGTATATACTATATATGGTGTGTTGATTACTACTTTATATTGTAAGTCAAATTCTTTTTTAAATCATAATAAGATAATTGCTGTATTTCAATTGTAACAAAATAGCAAACGGTGACTTTGGTTTGTGGCGTGCCTAGAAATGTGTTTTACATGTTAAGGTGCCATGGTAATTATCCATTTTAATCTTAATAGGTTTATGGTGTCAAATTTTTGGAGCATCCTCAGACAATATTGTTCTTGTGGTAGAATAATTGCAAATACATTTCAAATGTAACAAAGTAGCACGTTGCGGCTTTGGCTTGTGTTTTACATGTTAAGGTGCCCACGGTCATTATCCATTTTCAGCTGTGTTGGAGGATGATCTGATATCTTTGGAGCATCCTCAGACAATTCTGTTCTTGTAGTAGAATGAACCAGTAGTGCAACTGCTTGCTGCCTGTAAAGCCATGCCTTCCCCTATCGTCTCCATAGACTAAAGGGGGTCAGTCATATGACTTGAGGTTATCTGACCAAAGCTGTGTAACAGTTTTCATTTGTCATATCTTATGAAGTTCCAAGTTGACCTTCCAGTTAGCTCTGGAGACTGCTTCCTGCCCTTCGCTAACATTCTCCTATGTTCTAACCAGAGGATGATCATACCAGTACAACAACTGTCTCCTGCCTGTAAAGCCTTGCTTTCACCTATTGCCTTTATAAAGGAACATTCATATAAGTTGAGTGTATCTAAACAAAGCGGGCACAGCAGATATACTCACACACTTCGATCATTCCCTCATGTCCAGCTTTATTCATGGCAATGTCATTATTCTTCAGATATGACTCTTTTGCTTTTCATACTACACCGAAAACAGTAATCTATGTTGGTATGAGTCACTATAGCGTATGTTTTCTTCTATAGATTAAGTAGCTATTATTTCAAACAGTGAAGGCGGCAATTCATTATTTTACTTTAGAGTGTGACTCAGTCAGCCTGGGAATTGTCAGCATGTTCAAAGCACTGACAGTGTGATAAAAGTATCATTTAGGCTGTAGCAGAAGTTCAGAACAAGTATGCAGATCAGAAAGTCAGACAGTATTGAGACTATAGGATGAGAATGACAGCTGGGAAACTAGCACTTGTACTGGTATTGTAATAAAGAATTTAATGAAATGTTATTCTGTACACAGTAGGGATGCACCAATACTAGTATTGGTGCCGGTAGCTAGTATTTGGGGCGAGTACTCGTACTTGCCCAAATGCTCTGATACTTACCCCGATACCGAAACTTATGGTCAGAGGGAGATTTCCTCTGACCGGCGGTGTTGCCAGGAAACATGGAGCCGGCTTCCCGGCCAATCAGGAAGCCAGGCAGTGGGTAACGGCTCCATGCCGTTTGGCTAGGTCGCTGCTGATTGGACGGTAAACCGGCTTCCCAGGCAATCAGCATGGAGCCAGCTTCCCGGGCAATCAAGAAGCTGGGCAGTAGGTAATGACATGCCTCCCGCCTTCCTGATTGGGAAGCCGGCTCCATGCTGTTTGGGTGACTCCATGCTGATCTGCTGGGAATCCAGTTTCCCGGCCAGTTAGCATTGAGCCGGCCAAAACAGCATGAAGTTGGCTTTCCTGGGCAATCAAGAAGCCGGGTGGCGGGCAATAAAGTTACCACCTTGCTAGGGATTTATTCAACATGACCAGAAAGTACATACTCAGAGCTGGCACAAGTATGAACTAATTTTATGATATTATGGCTGTTATGTGTTGCCCTGCTCCTTTGCCCCCTCATTCTGTCATGTGCTGGGATATTGTGGAATAACAGCTGTTCCAGATCTGCTTTGGCGGTGATAGAAGTGTTCTAGAGTAGGTAAATAATGTTATTACTCATGAAAGATGAAGTTGCTCCAAAAAACACTGCAAACCTCAGCTCCAGCTTGCAGGTGCTCACTACTCTTGTATCCGTTCCTACCACAAAGTTCTGGAGCTACACACAACTTCCAGAGTGTAAAATCAAATATTGTTTAGTATAAGCACAGACACTCCATCAAGGATCTTCTGTTTAACATATTTTGCCCCCCACTGCGGCATAATCCTAGAGCTCTTTGATTACGCCCCAGTAGGGGGTGAAACATGTCAAAGCGATGATGATTCTGGGTAAAGTGTCTTTGCTTGTGCTGAACAATAAAGTTGATTTTACCCTTTGGAAGTGTTGTTCGACTCCAGGACTGTACAACAGTCCGGGTGAATAAGGTTGTTGTCCTTTGGAGGAGGCCAGGACACCTTGAAATCCAAAGCAGGAAGGCATCTACAGTAGAAAGAATATTATTCCTTTCTTTCCCCTAGAAATGAAAAAAAAATATTCAGACAAAATGATAAGTTCTATTCATATATAGAGCTGGAGGTCCTTTTGAAACACAGCTTTATTTAGATTTTTAGAAATATTCAAAAACAAAGGAAACGGTGAATTATATAAATATAAGGTTTCCCATAAAACTTTTTTTATAATAGCCTAGTTATTAGGAGCAATGGCACCCTAAGGAGATGCTGGATGTTACAGGTCCTACTAGCTTTTCTACCAGCGATTTGCCCTCTGGATTTACCCAGACGCCCACTAACCTACTGATAGGCTCAAACATCTAGGGTATAGAGGATTGGGGGATACCGCATACCTAAAAATAGCAGTAAAAATTCCCTCCACTCTATAGTATCTTTTCAGTGGACTCTCAGTATCTGTATGCTCCTGTGCAGTGCAAGCCTTTTAAGCCGAGACTGTCAATTTGTAGTTGTGAAGCTTTAGGCCGAGACCAGCAATTGACTAAGCAGAATTCTTCTTCAGTTCAGCTTCCTTTCCCAGTGATTGGCCAGAGTGAAATTAAATATCCATAACTCACAACATTGTATCTACCTACCTACTGGAGAATACTTCACGGCAGCAGGCAGAAGCATACAATATCCCTTGGCTTAAGGAAATTCCCCAAAAAAGCCAGATAACAAACACAATCAGAGCACAGCCTGGATACCGCCTAGCTGCCAACACAAAATTTAGAGTAGGGACTCTCCAGTTTATGACACGGTCCCTACACATGATTAATATAAATCACTACAACATATGTTTGTGGCAGAAAAATATTGTCTGATACCTTTTTTGTAGATGTTTGTTGTTTTAGAATTAATGGCATTAGACCAGCGATTGGAAAAATTTGTTTTTTTCCTGTTGTATTTTCTTCCATCTTAACTATACTCGTCACATACCAGGATACGCTCACCAATAATCCAGCCCTGTCAACAGCAGATATACTGAGCAACCCCAGCAGCTTGCAAAAGTATTCTTCATAGAAATAAATATGATATATTTTGGGGTTTTGGAGTACTCCCACCCTCTGGAGTTTTCCTTCTTAGCTTTTTTGGGACATTGATGCGATAATGTTTTTAAGGTTTGGGCTCTTTAAACACGGGGAGGGGGGATACAACAACACAGTTGTCCTAGATGGGGGAAGAAAATATAAAACTAGCACAGAAGGTAGTCTGTGTTGTTGTAAGAAGTCTCCGGAGGCGAAAAGAAAAAAACAAAAACAGCTGTTGTGTAGCACAGCATCCAATCCAATATCAGCTTTTGTTACTGAATTCTGTTAAAAGATGCAATTTAATTGTATCCATTAAATTATTTTGCACTGTTGCTGATTACACAGGATACAAAGGATTATTTTCTAACCAAGCTCTACATGTTTTCAGCTCCAGGGTTCTCTGTAAAATGTTAAATGCAGGAAAGATAAATAATATTTCCCAGGTGCTCTAATATAAGAGGACACTGGAATGCTTAAACATTTGAGAGTTCATCCACCAACACATATTTCTAATAATAGATATTGAACATCTCAAACACGGTGCTTCAAACTTGAGGCTTGTCAGTGATGGAAAAAATTTTCCTTTCTTTGTAATTGCTTGTGCGTCATAACAAGGCCGTTCTATAAACTACTGAGAGGAATATGCAGAATAATTCATTGTGTGAAATAGTGAGTAGCTGAAAATTACTTTAAAACGAAAAACGCTTCTTTTTTCAATTTTTAGAGACAAATACAAAGGAGTATCTCTAAGAGAGCTTTTACATTTTACACATTTTAAAAGATATTTGAAATGTTTTATGAGCCATTCAGCCATTTCAAAAGTTTAAAAGAAAAAGCCCTGCCTAATAGTAGGTTTGTACTTAATAACCATAAAACTCTCCTTTAGGCACTACAGTATCTGACTCTACTCTATACCATAGCAATGTCCTTATAGGCACTAAGTAGAAAGACAGGTCACCAGCACTCGAGATAATTTAAATGGATTAGTCCTTTTTTAATGGACAATTGTGGTCACATCCTTTCGCCTTGAAGAAGGGACCCTGTGCGGCCCCAAAACGTCGGCTTTGTTGATTATTGTGACACAATTGTCCATTAAAAAAGGACTAATCCATTTAAATTATCTCGAGTGCTGGTGACCTGTCTTTCTACTTTGTATTTTGCACGGTGCCATCCGTGGCAGTTACTACAAGCACCATTGTTTTTACTGGCCGGGACTGCTGTAAGGTGTGCGGAGAGCACCCTCACCAACTGAAACTTATAGGCACTAAAGTTCTTTTTTTTTGTGTGCAACTGGGCAGTGCTTAGCCCAGAAGTCATGGAATTTAGGCCCCTAGAAAGTGAAGCTACAGCCAAAGGAATGTATGGTTAGCAAGGGGTATAGAAACACCTTGTGGTACCTGTTCTTAAACAGGACTTTTAGGGTTTAATTAATAATTATTTGGGCTGACAAGTTTACTTTAAGCATGAGCCTAAAGTAAGTCATATTAGCAGAAAAGCATATTCACAAGCATTTCCTTTCCTAGGGTGACAACACTTGATTCAGATGTGGTGTTATCATTTCTATGCAATTCTGAGTTGACTACAATCAGCCATGCCAATGTACTGGTGCACTGGTATGTTCTGCCATAGTCACTGCAGTAGGAGCCTGTGGTGTCGATGGGCTTTTGTTCATGTTAGAATTACTTCTTTCTTCAAACAAGTCAATAGGAATGTAAAAGCAACTCAAAGCATGTTCTTGCAACTGAGAAGGAAGACAGGTGGAGATTCAGTGCAAGTCAGAAGCATCTGTTAATGAACTATTAATGAACCCAGCAGCAACTCAAACTTATAAGCCTTGTAGGAACTAAAGTTCTCTTATTGTAAATTTGGGAAGTGCTTAGCCCAGAAATCACATATTTAGGCCCATATTAAGTAAAGCTACTTCCACAGGGATGTATAGCTAACACATGTTATAAAAACACCTTGCAGTTCCTGCTCCTTAACAGGACTTTTAGGGCCCATTTACACCAGATGCTAACAGGACTTTTAGGGCCCATTTACACCAGATGCTGCGCTAATCGTAGAACGTCTGGTGCTCGTAGAACGTCTGGTCTAGTGCTCGTAGAGTTAATTGAAATATCACTTGTGACATTTCAATAAAGTTGTACCAAAAAAAAAAGAACAAAGTGTGATTCGATGGGGTAAACCGATCCTGTCCGCGGCAAGGCAAATTGCCATGTCTTATATCGGGGTTGCATTGGAAATAACAGCCAGCAATGCTCTGAAGTATCTGGCGTGCATCAGCCCTTAAGGTTAAATGATCAGTCTCACAATTAGTTCTTAGGAATAAGGAATCTCTAGAATAAGTATGTATGTCACATAACTGTAGGCACAGTGAGGTGCCAGCTCATACCATAGGTTTTTTTATAAGGAACTCCTGACTGCATCCACCCTGAATGCAACAGTACATGATAAGCTGTTCAAGAGGCCAGGGCATTACCATGTGGGAAGTGGTGTGTTTCCCTATTTTTTTAAAACTTGGTACTGCTCCTCTTATTTAGACAGTTGGTAAGTATGTAGAAAAGCGTAATTTGCATTGTAGGAAGACTTTCACGATGTTCAAGCAGGTCAGAAGGTTTTTTTATTATTCTTCAACTTAACACAGCTGTGGCTCCCATCACTTTGGTAGTCATTGGATTCTCATTGGACTGATTAAACACTGTCTGGAAATGTGCCCTTTACCTATTTAGGTAAATCTTACTTATTTTTCAGTTCTTCTTGGCCATAGAAAACAATCAAGAATAAATAAACACAGGCGAGTCCAGTCTTTTCTACCCCTAAACTTAATTTTTTTTTGGCTTGATAGACAGAAACCCAGGAGCAAGAAATTTAAAGTCAGAACATTCTTGTCATTATAAATAATATATAAAAACTGGAAAGTTTCCGGGAAAAGAGAAGAGTTAGTCATAGACTTGTACGCACTTCTCCCAGAGGTCTAGATTCTGTGTGTTTAACGTCACATATACTGTAACTCAGGGACAGTTTTAGACAAAATAGTTCCTTGGCAAAAAGATCAAACTAGTCCCTGCTGGAATTCTCTAACCTTGGCAAAGCACCTTTTTTTTTTTTTTTTAAAGAAAACTAAATGCCATGTCTATTAACAGAGTTAACAGACCCATACACATTCCTGAATTGTCAAAACAAGAGTCAGAAACTGTGTTATGAGAACCAAAATCAATGCTGTGTAACTAGAACAACAATGATACTATGTTTTAGGGGCCAGTGCTACATCATATTGCTAGATTCAGAGAGATTCCATGCTTTACTCTAACCCTAAAAAAAGCCAAATAAATCCTTGCCATTCATTTAAAATTACAAAGCACTATTACTTCTAATGCTTTGGTATCCTGAAATTTAATGTTGCTTGAGTACATTTAAGGTCTGTGTGTAACGTGTATGAAATGCATCTCCAGGAAAATGAATTAAAGTGATAATAAAGTCAAAAGGTTTTCAAGCTCCTTCAAATGCATAAATCACTTACAATGGATGCTGCTTCTTGATGTTTAAAAGTTTGTTTCCTGCAGAATCAGCTGATCCCCTGAGCACTAGCCCTGATATCCTGTTGTAGGGTGGCTCCTTTGCATTGCAGGGCCCTATGGCGCTACCCTTAGGTGTTAGTAAACTTAGTATATCTTCAAAAAAACACACAGGCATAGCAGGCCAAGCCAATCCTCTGTTCCCCACTCCTCCTTCCTCGCTTCTCTGGGCTAGTAGATGGATAGCCCTTGTGATTTTCTTCTGGACAGGAAGTTCAGGGAAGCAGAGCTGAGAGATGGAGCTAGCTGTTTGTAAACATGATGACTGTAAGTGCTTGGACAAAAATATAAAGAAATACTTGCTGTGCAATGCATATTTGTTTGACCTGGATTCATTATTGAAAAAAAAATTATAGACTTTAATATTGCTTTAAAGATGTACAGCAATCAAACCTGTAATACGAACCTTTGACAAGCCTATGATTATTCAAGTACTTAAATATTCTTAACAGTCTGTTAATGAGCTGGCCTCTGTACCTGCAGGCACTGAGCAAACGTCCCAATGTTGCAAATTTGCAGTACAGATATTCCTCACTTATGACTTACCTGTTTTACGACCAGCTCTCCGACCGTGCGGGCGGGAACGTAGCAGCGGCATTGCGATGTCTCACCGTCTTCAGTGCTGTACTCCGTTCTCTGCTGCCGGTCTCGGTAAGTATTTTCTTGCATGCTTTACAGTACACTGTACAGTACTGTACATCTCCAACACTATACAGTACTGCACTAATGCAGTACAGTACTGTATACAGCTCCTCGCTTAAAGACCAATTAGTTTAACAACCTGGTTGTAGGAACGAAACTCGGTCATTAAGTGAAGAATAGCTGTATAGGGCATACCTAAGCGCTTATATGAAAAATGAATGCCAACAGCGATGGTGGAAAAAGGAATCAGTTTTTTTTTAACATGCACTATTAAAAACTATATTTTCTGGTACTTATTACTATGTTCCCAAACGTCATGTTTTTATAATACCTGTTAAAATAAATACTTAAGTGCCCAGTCACACCATACGTACTACATTCCAGTGCGTTTTGAGCCTGCAATGTACTGGACCGCATAGATCAAGCCAGGCAGCGTTCTGCCCGCAGTGCGATCTCCTGCTTTGGAACCCGAGGCACAGGAATGCCCTCCATTCTGGTGCAGTGCGATCTGAAAAAATGCTGCATGCACAATTTTTTCAGATTGCACTGCACTGGAACAGAGGGCTTTTCTGTACCTCGCGTTCCGGTGCGGGCGGGGGGAGTGTCTGCGGTGCCACTGACATGAATGGCACCGACACGCCCCCTCCAAGCCCAGAATGCTGCCCGGCTTGATCTACGCGATCCAGTGTGTTCCGGGCTCGAACCGCACCGGTACACACTGGATATGGTGTGACTGGGCCCTAATTGTCCATAACCTAGCCACAGGTCCACTTTATATTTTATACAATTGATTGAGGAACAATTCTGAACTCCTTTAGTGAATCATCCTCATTACATTGTAATTTCTAGATCCCTACTGCCCATTTTGTGGCTCTTTGCCAGTTATAGTGGTAAAATGGTTTGGTTTATTTCTTTTACACCATCTTACTTTTTTCTGTGCAGTTCATCCCTTTTCTCTTTTTTTCTTGGATCTTTTATAATAAATCTTGCTGAAAGAAATATCAAGTATGGCACATATAATATTGTAAGAGTGCTGTAGAGAGCAAGTGTGGAAGCATTTATTCGCAGTTCACAGTTCCCTGTTGGCCAGTAGATAATCAGACAATTCATCACAGTGATATGCCAAGAGGAGGCAAATAGTTCTTAACAAGGAGAGATCACTGGGGGTTTTAAGGCTTTAAGGGTGCTCCTGAAGACCTTTCAATATACACTATATTACCAAAAGTATTGGGACGCCTGCTTTTTGCACGCACATGAACTCTAATAGCATCCCAGTCTTAGTCCGTAGGGTTCAATATTGAGTTGGCCCATCCTTTGCCACTATAACAGCTTCAACTCTTCTGGGAAGGCGTCCACAAGGTTTAGAAGTGTGTCTATGGGAATGTTTGACCATTCTTCCAGAAGCGCAGTTGTGAGGTCAGGTACTGATGTTGGACAAGAAGGCCTGGCTCGCAATCTCCGCTCTTAATCATCCCAAAGGTGTTCTATCAGGTTGAGGTCACGACTCTGTGCAGACTAGTAAATGTCCTCCACCCCACACTCGCTTATCCATGTCTTTATGGACTTTGCTTTGTGCACTGGTGCGCAGTCATGTTGGAACAGGAAGGGGCCATCCCCAAACTGTTCCCACAAAGTTGGCAGCATGAAATTGTCCAAAATGTCCTGGTATGCCTTAAGAGTTCCCTACACTGGAACTAAGGGGCCAAGCCCAACCCCTGAAAAACAACCCCACACCAGAATCCCCCCTCCACCAAACTTTACACATGGCACAATGCAGTCAGGCAAGTACCGTTCTCCTGGCAACCACCAAACCCAGACACGCCCATCGGATTGCCAGACAGAGAAGCGTGAGTCGTCACTTCACAGAAAACATCTCCACTTCTCTAGAGTCCAGTGGTGGTGGGCTTTACACCACTGCATCTGACGCTTTGTATTGCACTTGGTGATTGTAAGGCTTGGATGCATCTGCTCGGCCATGGAAACCCATTCCATGAAGCTCTCTGCGCACTGTTGTTGTGCCAATCTGAAGGCCTTCCGCGCACTGTGCACTTCAGCATGCACTGACCCTGCTATGTCATTTTACGTGGCCTACCACTTCATGCCTGAGTTGCTGTTGTTCCCAGTTGCTTCCACTTTGTTATAATACCACTAACAGTTGACCGTGGAATATTTAGTAGCAACGAAATTTCATGGAACACCTGAACCCAATGATTTGGAGGGGTGTGCCAATACTTTTGGTAATATAGTGTATGTGTTGCTTAGGTTTCATTCATGTAGCCAGCTTAGCTTGTTATTTAAATGGAAAGGGTAACTTTAAAGTTATTATGGCCTGGTGCAGGGTGTGCCGATGCTTACAAGGAACACAGTATGCCTTCCCTAAAAATTGATACCCTTTTGCCCAAAATGTTTAACGGTAAGTAATCTGAATTTAGTCCCTTTATAGTGGCATGTGTGAGGATATTAGATTACAGATAATTCCAAATCATATAAAGTGGACTTTTTCATTTCCTTACAGTCTTTCTTGAATATTGGCAGTTTGATGCCTGATTTCACCTTCTGCTGTTTACATGTCATAGAATTAGAAATGTGTTATAAAAATTGTAAAATCTTGTGGAAACTACAGTGCTAGGGGCATGCAGCAAACCTTTGTCATAGCCCCGGCTGTTGACACTATACTTGGCGAAGTGAAATGTACAATTGATGTTGTCCATGACAAAACTGCCTATAGTGATAACCTGTCAAGTCATGCAGTATGACAAGAGACATTTTCTAAGTCATGTCACTTTCCCTAAACATCTTTGTATGCCAACAGGCAAAGCTACGCAGGCTGTCTTTCAGCAAGGTACACCGTGGAAACCAAAAACGGCGAATGTCATTGTGGGAAGCCCCATGTCACAAAGAACATGATGTTGTGTATAGTGATACTGTGTAAAGCTGTGTACAGACGCTGCATTCTAACCGCTTACAAAACAGGCAGTAATCTGATCTCCAGACCACGCAGCCTGCTAGGGATTCAGCACTATGGATATCATGTCACCAATATGTTTGGTTTAACTGTATAAAGCTGACCAAAAGTCACTGATGGGTTGGCAAGGAAATAAGAAGAAGATTGCAAACACAGTACTGGCACCTACATGGCAAGCTCTCCATACATAAGCAGAGCTGACACACTTTTCTTCATTGCTGTGCAAGACCTAATATACTATCGGGATGGCCAAATCTTATATACTGTAGATGGATATTTTACACCCATTCTAGAACCCTCATATCATCCATGGGATAGTAGAAGCAGTCATATGGAAACAGTGGGCATGCCCTGATGCATGACATATGCATGGGCATATATTTAAACTGATATCTTGCAGCCTTTAAAATTGGTTCCCATACATTCTATTTAATTATCTGAAGATTAGATTTAAAGCTAACTTTCATGGCTGATAATCATCAAACTTGTGGATAACTTCACTAAGTAAAATTGTTTTCAGCAGCATTCTAATGCGAACACTTAGGCCCAACTGATAAAGTGAAATTAGCACATTTACCCATATCTTTAAAAATAACAACAAAAACAACCTTTAGAAATGTTTAGTAGTGGCAATCTACAAACACATCTGGTTGTCAAGCTTAAGATGGTTTGATGTGGGTCACTCTCAGCTACCACAAATCTATGAAATGCATTTGTGCTTAAAGCAGACCTTTACTTATATCTTTAAAATAACAACAAACACACATTTAGAAATGTTATACGGCTTTTTATATGTACGTTTTAACATGTTTGCAAAGAAAAAACACGGAAAGTAAAAACAAAGTGTGCCCTATTCATATATTTGAAATTGCAGCATGTACTGTCTTTTCTGTAGGCTTTGGGCAGGCAGAAGCACCAGTAAACATGCTGCTGCTGCCTGTCTGGGCTGTCTAGTAGAATGGAACAAACCGTCTGCTCTGGAAAAAGGATAAGAAAAAGTGTAGCGCATTTAAACGTTGGTTTTTACATGGCAGTAACAGTTTTATCCCTGTTTGTTTATTAGTTCAGTCAGCATAAATATTAGATCTGTGTCTGATATTACATTTCAAATTAAATTCACTTCCATATGTTTACACAGCTCACCATGAGGCTGTTCACGTTTTTGGAAAATAGTTCAGTTTAAAAATAGGACACTGCTGTGTATCAGTATAATTGAACATGAACAATTAAATACATCTTTTCCAGGGAAATCTTTTTGCAAAAGCTAAAACCATTCCTTTAAATTCCTATATGTGATTTACAAGACTGACAGGCCAGTACATTTAAATATTATCTTTTATTACAGAAAACTAGTTAATTTCCATTTTGTTAACCAATTTTTATATCTGTAGTGTAATCAGGCTTTACCTTTTTTATTTTCTTTCTGTTTTAGTAAAAAAAGAATACAATGTTTGATGGCTACTTTTATTAAATCATGAATACGTTTTTTGGAGGTTTTTTTAAATCAGATATTTTTTACTGCAACAACTTTTCCCTTTAAACAACAATTTATATACATACATGCAGTTATACAAACAATGAGCCACATAATACAAAAAAGAATGAAGACATGAGGACAATTCCAACTGTACTGTACTGTGTTGCAGTTACAATAAGTAGTCTTATACAAGTGCATGCAAAAGATTGTTACATATGTCAAAGATTTGGATTCCTTTCACAATGATGTCTAAAGACCTCTGTTATAACAGTGCAAATCAATGTCAGATATATGCCCTAGCCTTGTGTAGTGACCCAAAAGATAGAGACAAGGCGAGAGGTTATGGTATGAGGCAGAAAGTGGTCACAGTTCAGAGCTAACAGTGCTACCAAGGGTGGGTTTAACCAACCCAGCCACATCTGCTCAAATTTATTGGGACAGCACCTTTGTTGGTATGTGAGCTTTACTAGTCTAAGGTAGATATTGTCTTCACCAATCCACATCTCCACTGTGGGGGGGAAAGCAACCTTGGCAAACATTTTCATGTCATACGTTTCTTAGCCAGGAATAAGAGTCGGCTAATCGCAATAGTAAGAAGATGATTGTCATCCAGAATGTCTACGAACACCCAATATGCAAGTTAAGGGTATATTATCAACTTGCATATTAAATATGTCATTAATAAGGCCCACAATCTTCTGCCAATATCATAATTGTTTTGGGCCGTGGCACAACATGTGCACCGTGTCTCCATTACATGTGTGGCCAAATCTGTATAGCCATTGAGGGGTCCTATATGCCCTGTAAACAATACATAATTGTGTAAGTCTTCTGGAAGAAGAGAATGAGACCAAGGAAACTGTGTGAAATATAAAGTTCCACTGGTCCTCTGAAATTTGGCCCAGGTCTTGCTACCATTTACTTTAGCAGGGGAGTTTATTGGCCTTTATATGTGAGTCAAGCAAGGAAGCAAGGTGATGTAAATCTGCAAATTCCTTCTGGTCAAAAGTCCAAGTATCAGGCTAGAGGTGTTTTCACTTGGGTCAATAAACATATTGACTTTAATACTTGGAGTGCCGGTGACTTTATTATTTTTTCCTTCTGGTCAGACCAAGAATAAGTCCTAGTAAGTGGGCTTTGTGGAGGGTCAATGGGCCTATCCTTTATTGATTCTGAACTGCAACTTTTTTGGAGTTTTCTTGTGTATGTGTGCAATACATGTTCATAGAACCACCATCACACCATACAAAAGTTTTAAGGTCTGTAGCAGGTAAAACATCCTTAGGACTGTCTATGAAGACATATTTCCAAACCCTTCAACTGCACATCAAAGATGGCATCTCTACTGATGTCACCTCTGTAGACAGGAGAGCACATTTTTTGGTTTCCACCTCCCTTCTACCTTCCTTGCTGGTACTTGGTCTTAAAATCTTCCATGAACAATTCAAGGTTGGGGCAGGTATATGCTTAACTCCCTATTTCATAAAATATGTGTATACAGTGATCTCATCAAGGATAGAATATCACTGTTTTGTTGCTCCTGTTTATCAGAGTAACATTTAAGTGGCTGTAATTTAAATAACTAATACAGAAAAAGTAGGTAAAGGTTCTGAGAGTAGTGCTGTCAGATACTGGTACTCTTAGGCACTGCCTGCTCTGCCTAGAGGCACATAAGGGCCGGTATATCCTGGCGCTGCTGAATCTACTGGTATATATACTGCTGTAACCTAACCACAGCAATATATTATTTTATGGACTAACAGTGTATTGTAACAATTTGCATTTCAGCTCATTTTATTTACACACGGTAAGGCTTAATGGAAATTATATCTTTGAAGCTTATCTGTACCCAAAAGCAAACATTTTATATATTGCAACTTGCCAGTTCTTAGATGTAATGGCTGCATCTACTTCTTTTTTCAGGCTTTTTTGCCTTTGTTTAAATGGGAATTCTGCCAGAAAGATACTTTCTGTCCCTGGGTGGCCGTGCTCACTCACTATGGAGGAGTAGCATTGTCACCGTAGGACAGGAAGTGTTTTGGGACTACAGAATACCCCCCTCCTCTTTATAACATAGTGTGGAGGTGTTCTGTAATCCACAGATATAGTTGTGATCAATAGAAATCAGTTGAAGAAGTCTCCAGACAAATTACCAATCGACCTTTGCAGAGGGTCTAATCCCGCACTGCAAGGGATAAGTGCTCGTTTTGGTCTAGGGTCTAAAATAAAAAAAAGATATTTGATCCTCCACCCTGGATCGATGACCACTCACTTCCCTCACCTTCATTCTTGGCGGTAGTATGTCCCTTGGCGTCCCTACGTCTAATACAAGTCAAAGGACTTGTATTAAACGTGAAGAGGTCAGTGTAGCTCGGGGGGAGAAGTGGCTGTAGCGACAAGACTTAGCAGCAGGTAGGATTAAGGATTGGATGAGTATATCTTTTTTTATTTTAGCCCCTAGACCAAAACGAGCACTTAACCCTTGCATTGTGGGGGGTAGCCCCACTGCAAGGGTTATTTGTGATTTGCCCAGAGTTCTGGATAATAGTCATCAGAGGCAGAGTACATAGGAAGTTATCAGTTGACAAGATTTCTAGCAGGATTAACAGGATTTTTTTTTGCATTTGTCAAACAGGAATAACAAAACACTTTTAATGGTATATTAACAGACCAAAAGAAAGCAAATAAGAGAAGTTTATTGTGAGAGGTTTACGTATAACAAAACATTTTTAATGGTATATTACCGACCAAAAGAAAGCAAATAAGAGAAGTTAATTGTTGAAGGTTTACATACACTTTAAAAGAGGGAAGAAGGTTTTTTTTTCTTTTGAGATATTACCTTTTGTAACCAGACGAATGAACCATTTGTTATGGTGAGGTGCTGCAAAAAGGAAGGCAAAATACGACATACACTGTTGCTTTCTGAAAACAGAAGATAATGACATATTCAGTTGCATAAAAGCAAATCCATCCATATAAAGCAATGATAAGGATTAATGAACCTGAAACAGGTGTATGCCAGATGAATAATTGTCTCTTATTTTAAGCTGTATCTATGCTAGAAAACAGAGCTGTACTTTGTTATTCATGGAGCATGAGATGCCGAAGAATAACAGAGCCCTCTAGTGACAAAGATTTTTTTTGTCTGTTACACGCAGTGGGGACGTGCCAGAGCTGATTTCCTACTAGACAAACAAATGCAGGCCATAAAGCAGCTCATTTTCTTTGGTTTGGTTTCTTTTTCGTCTGTTACTCGCAGTGGGGATGTGCCAGAGGTGATTTCCTAATGGACATACAAATGCACGCCATAAAGCAGCTAACTTTTTTTCGTGCACTAGTGATCACCAGTTCTGGTGGATTACCATATGCACACGTGTCATGTTTAGAATACAATATACACTGTGGGCATTTAGCTACCTAACAGAAGATGCCCAACTGACCTCATCTTTAGCTAATAATCAGCTTTTCATGGGGTTATCTTAGAACTGCTTCAGCTTTTCACACACAAAAGTATGTCCTCAGAAAGCACTTCCTTGGCTCAGAGCCTTGATGCCTTAGAGCAGGGATATCCAAACTCCGGCTCTCCAGCTGTGGTGAAACTACAAATCCCATGATGCATCTCTCTCCGGGAGTCATGTCTGTGGCTGTGAGAATCTTGCAATGCCTCAAGGGATTTGTAGTTCCACCACAGCTGGAGGGCCTGAGTTTGGACATGCCTGCCTTAGAGGATACCTCCAAGCATTTTAATTTACTAATCATTTCGGTTTAAGCTCCTTTTTGAACATGCTGAACCTGCTCCATAATTGCCCCACAACGTCTGATGACATTTCCAGGGCATTAGGACAGCTAGGGGGTATGTCTTATAGTTTTCCATTACTCCCAACCAATTTCCTCTGCTTCCTTCCCTCCTCAGTTGTCCCTCTTCTTGTGATGTACATATAATGAATATGTACTATTTAACTGCCCAGTGTTATTCTGCACTAAAACCTCCATCCCAGCTCTTAATTGTCTTGTTTTCTATTTTAAAAAGCCAGTATAAAGGCGGAATGGCGGAAACAGCAATTCTTTATTATTTATTTATTACCAATCATTTTTGGCATATACATTTTTTAACGGTCTGCATAACAGGGGGTGTGACAGGGGTGTGTACATTTTCTAAATACATTGTGCTGGAAGGTGTCCCTCTCTTCTTTCTCAGGAAGTTGGGAGGTATGCTATTTTCTGGAGAATCTCCGCAAGTCACTTTTCCAGAAACCGCTTCCTTCAATTGCATACATTGCATGCAAAAAAAATTATAATTTCTTGTTAAAGGAGAACTATGAGGTGAGTAAAAATCACTCATCCTCATAGTTTGAGCCGACATGAGACAATGAAACTGTCACACGTCGGCTCAATAGATTGGGAAGTGAGCGAACACATACCGTCGCCCGCTCACTTCTCAATCCTGTCCCTGCAGAGAGCCGTGACTGTCACTCACGGCTCCCTGCAGGGATCCCCCCTCCCCTGTCCGATCCTCCAGTGCTGATTGGTGGAATGAACGGGGGAGGGGGCGGGTACAGCTGGCTCTGCCTCTAGATAGGCAGAGCCAGCTGTCAATCACGCATCTGGGTGGATCTCGACAGTAATGTCGGGATCCGTCCCGGCTGCAGCGTCTCAGTATACGCTCGCGGTATACTGAGCTTTGGTTGACGGGAGGACGCTAGTTTGTGTCCTCCCATTAACCTTAGGAGAACTATGGGGAAAAGCACTGACCCCATAGTTCTCCTTTAATAACTTATTTTTAAAAAAACTTTTACGTAGAGTTTTAAAGGAATAGAGCTATTCTTAGAAATGTGTTTTTAAAGAAATTTAGTAATATGCCCATACCATTAAGATAAATGAAATCACATAAAAATGCATATCAACGTGAATGCATATCAGTTTGTGCATTAGTGCTTCGCTTTGACATATGCTATGATGCAAGTTTAGGTGCAATGCATAGCAGTAGTTATAGTGCCCTGTAACAGGGATCAAAATACAAAGTATACTAAAGTGCATTCTGATGCATTTTTATTAATTTCAATAGAAAACTTCTCTAGCAAAAAGAATATTATATTTTGTGAATGGGCCCTTCATAATTCATAAGGAATCTTTAATGGGTCTGGTAGTATGCACCGTTAAATTAGCTGTCCCTGCAACTGTGAGCTGGGATATTGGGTAGAAACTCGCAAAAGACTTATTTAAGAACAAATATTTGACAAATTTAAATAGTAATAAAATCTGCTAATCACAGTACCTGCAAATGACAGAAAGACTGGTCTTGAATTGAATTATCAACTTTCACAAAGTGATATTAGATTGTATAGACTGCTTTATCACTTTGTAAATGTTTCCGGATTGCTAAACATATTCAGTCCATATCTGAGCAACATTAAAGCCCAACTCTAGCAATGAAAGGGTTAGACTCTATTGCTATTGTTGTATCTCCATTTGGGAGATTTCTCATCACTTTTTGTTTGTTTGACAAGAGTCAGACAGTACAGGGAGTGAGTGAATATATTCCCATGTCCTGCCTGATGGATGTCAGACAGACAGGAAGTGAAGGAATATTTTTCTGCCTTATCTATTTGATGGGTGTCAGAAAGAACAGGAGGTGAGGTGAATTCTCCCCAATATAGGCAGCACTAAAACAATTACAATTTCCTGGAACAGGGGAAAAGATTTAAAACCTCTGTCAGAATTTTATGCTGTCTACAGCCCTGTAAAGGCCTATATACCATATATGTGTCTAGTTGACACAGAACAGGAAGAACAGGAACAGAACTGCCACAACTGCCAGAACAGGAAGAGTAGAGTAGAAATCAACCATTTAGTGAGAAAACCTGCATTCAAATTCTGCCAAAAAAATCTATGCAACAGGAACACAGAAAGCATTTAAAATCTGGCAGATGTTTTAATCATTCATCCCTCTTATCCAAATCTGTAAAGATTTGTTTTGTCTTGACTGGATTGAAAGAAGCCGGGCAGCCATTTAACCATTTAAAACTACAGGTACTGGCTAAGAGTGGGCAACAGGAAGTGCCTTTTGTTACATTTTTGAGAAAGAAAAGCCTTCTCTAAGCATCTCTCTGATTTTAGTTTTACTTAGTTACAATGTGCCTGGTGTGCTAACTACTTCTGTGGTAAACCCTGTCCAACAGCCATTACCTGTCCAATGTGAGCTCTTCGGCTGTCAGTTATGGGCATTTTTATTGGATAGGGTGAAGACCAGTGGACAGGGCCTAGCCTATAAAAAAAAACAATTAGGCTACTAATAACAAAGTAAAACATAGCTCCCAACTATCCCTCATTTGGAGTGACTGTCCTTCTTTTAGAACCAATTTCCCCTGTTCCTTTTTGCTGCTCTGGTGTTCCTCTTTTTGGTCTGAGTTTGTTTGACTTCTATTAAAAGAATACTAATTAAATCTTTCATCTAACCTCTACCTTTATTGGTTTTTTTTTTTTATTTGAATAGCTAGTATACATAAACTGGAGTGGTGGTATTTGTCATGATCTGAGTAATCAATGGGCATAGCAGTGGTGGGCCCACTACCTACATACTTTGTACTCAAGGTATGGCATAACTAAATCAGGGTGGATCAGAGAGTTTTATTTGGTTGGAAAAGGTAATAACAAGCACAGTGTGGTTTTCCTGTTAGGCTGAACATTTAATTTTGGTAACTAGCGGTCTTCCTGTTGCTTGCAGCGTTGTGATGATTGCTGC
Source organism: Nanorana parkeri (assembly GCF_000935625.1). Taxonomy (NCBI): domain Eukaryota; kingdom Metazoa; phylum Chordata; class Amphibia; order Anura; family Dicroglossidae; genus Nanorana; species Nanorana parkeri. The sequence goes on from NW_017306341.1 coordinate 2,337,387, forward strand.
CCAGTAAAATGTAATTAACAATTTAATACATTTGTGCAGCAGGCCATTACAAGGCTATATTTTCATTTTGTAAATGAGCCAGCTCACATTTGGCTTTTTTTTTTTTCTTACGAATGCTTACAATGAATATATGTTATGATTTTATGGACAACTTTAACTTATTTTAACTCAAATTGTGACTTGCAAACTCCTGTGGATAGTAAATTGCAGCTAGATTGCGGTGCAATTTTATAGAACACCTAGGCAGTGTGACCTGATAAAAAGTCCAGATAAAAATATAATGGTAATATACTATTTTGCCACTAGATGGCACCATCTTTGTATCATATAACTGCAGCAAAAGCTAGTGATTGATTTGCTATTATTGCTGTGTTTACATTCTTACATATCTAAAGGTGCCCATACACCTTACGATTATCGGACGATTTTCGTATATGAGATCGACTTTTCGTCCGATAATCGTACGTGTGCATTGCAGTGTCCGACCGACATTACTGTACAATCGTACGACTTTTGACGGTCAAGCATGTTTGAAAACTTTGCTAGATCGTACGATTGTTGTAAGGTTGCTGGCGTTTCCGTCCGTCAAAAGTCGTACGATCTACACTGCGCTTGCGCTAACGAAAATACGACAAATCAATTACCGCATTTCGTCCAGGTGCTTTGCGTTAATTACGGCTAAATTAATCTTGCGATCATCGGGGCAGGATGGGGCTGCCGTACGAAAATCGTACGACTATTCGATCACCGGACGAAAAGTTTCGTCCGATAATGGTAAGGTGTATGGGCACCTTTACATATGACGCATCCTTGAATGCCAGAAACAGTCCCATTTAAAAAAAAATGCATTCATGGAAATTGCTTTTGTTTTGAAGGGAGCTCCATCGGCTCAGCATGTGTCCCTCTAAATGTATTAAAAATCTTGTACACTGTTTTAATGTGGCACAAATTGAATGTTTTGTTCATCAACTTGTTCTGGGAAATGTTAGGCAAAGGCTAATGAAAACATGCGTAACTGAAACAATATTTACACAACAAATGCCTTATTTACCAAATAGTTCAACTCTGTTTGTATGTTGTATAAAACGGTGAGAGCTTGTGTATGTCTGTGGAGGGCCAAATCACTGTCAAGTTATTACATAGTAAGTCGAATTGAAAAAAGACACATGTTCAATCCAAAAAAATTCATTAAAAAATGCTAACTCTGGAATTGATTCAGAGGAAAGCAAAACAAATTCCTTATAAAGCATGGTCCTATTGCTCCATTAGGAGGAAAAAGGTTCCTGATCCCCAAAAGCACAATTGGATAATTCCCAAAAGCAGTTAAAATGGAGTTGTGCAGACACCCATTGTAGGTCCTCAATTATAAAGCAACATTATGCTGTCCCAGCGGCACCGTTGTGTTTAAAAGAAAACACATGTATAAAAACATTGCTGGTCTTTACATATGTGTTAAGTCAGTGCCATACTCCCCCGGGGTGGAAATATTTTTAACAACCACACTCCCTAGGTGTTTAACACTTCAATTACTTCAGGACTCCAAAGCAACCAAAACCAAGTTCAAATAAATTATTGGGGGAAAAATTGCTGGTAGGAGTATAGCCCCATCATATGACCAGTCAAAGTCACATGACTGGCCTCTCTGCCAATCATTGAATGTTCTCTGCAGCATTATGCAGAGAATACTCTGTGGGTTAGCAAAGGCTCCACACTGTGTCCTGAGTTATAAAATGCTGGCACAGTGCAGAGCAAACAATGACGTGTCCTGCAGAGAGTGGCTAATAATTAGGGACATTACGTTGGCCATACATTGTAACATTTTTATCGTTTAGCCCCACAATCTACTAAGAAACATTGCATGATTCCCCATCCACATATTGTGACAGCCGGCACCCACGACTGTCAGAATAACCCAACACTGAATGCAGCTACAGCCGAATAGTTTCCACCTGGCTCCTTCGACAGAGGTCAACTGAGTTATCAACTTTTGTTGCGCTGGATGAAACCAGCAGGGCCACCCACAGATCAAATTTTGGCTGACTCAGCAGGAAAAGGCCAAAATTATCTCCATGTGTGGCCAGTTTTAGTTTCTTGGCAGCATACCTGCTCAACCTGGGTCACCTCTGTAAACATCTCTGTTGGATGGTTAACAAGGCAGATCTCCATATGGCAGCCTAACAGTGCAGTGTCTCCCATGGCATATTCTCTAACCAGACAGTGTCTCCACAGAGCAAGTTCTCTGACCAGACAGTGTTTCCACATGGCAGGTTCTCTAACCAGATAGTGTCTCCACATGGCAGACTCTCTAACCAGACAGTGTGTCCACATGGCAGGTTCTCTAACAGGTCAGTGTCTCCACATGGTGGGCTCTCTAAGGAGACAGCGTCTCCACATGGCAGGTCCTCTAACCAGAGAGTATCTCCACATGGAAGGCTCTCTAAGGGGGCAGTGTCTCTACATGGCAGGTTCTCTAACCAGACAGTGTCTCCACATGGCAGGCTCTCTAACAGGGCAGTGTTTCCACATGGCAGGCTCTCTAACCAGACAGTGTTGCCACATGGCACACTCTCCAACAGGGCAGTGTCTTCAAATGGCAGGTTTTCTAACAGGGCAGTGTCTCGATATAGCAGGCTCTCTACAGAGCAAGGAAGTTTCAAATGTGGCAGTGTCTCTAAAATAACAGTCTGTTTGTCATTGGAAATTATTTAACTGCAGCTCTGTATATACATATTGGTAAGAAAGGCTAAGGTATTGTCCACGTTTTGAAAGCTATGACAGTATATTATATTATTATATGACAGTATAATACAATAGAATTTTTACAAATTTTCAATGTACAAATCAATACTTTTTCTTTAATTTTGGGTGAGTGGTGAAGCCTTAGATTTACTGTTACTTTGTGTTCCTGAACTAGGGTCACAGGCAGTGAGAAAAACCTGGATTTTTTTTTTTCTGGCTGACAATTAATATGCATACAATATACTGTCTTGTTCTCTATTTCTGGGGTAGTAGTTTTAAGTAACTAGGGAGCAAAGGTTATCTCCTAGAAGGATATACAATATATGTACACACCATCCAAATCTTTTGCTTGTGGCTTAGTGATTCATGTCATCTGGAATTTTGTTACTATATCATGTTTTATTCTGTAAGATTGACTATGGTTGGTGTTTTTAATCCCTTTCTGTTGTGTGGGTAGGGCAGTTATAGCATAAGAGTTCAGTGATAACTCCTTTGCACCCACAACTCCAGTGCCCTTACTACAGCATTTACAATTACTGATCACTCTGTGCCAAAATATTTGATTACAATGTGAACCACAATGTTCCTCTGTGAAGACTTTCAGAACCTTAGGAAAACCCCGGAGCTCAATTTGTCACATACATACGGAAACCGTTTCCCAGCTTTATTGTCCATCTGTGGCATAGTTTTCTTTTACCACTAGGTGGTGTTCACTGCTGATTATAAAGCATAGTTCAACTGTTTGCATAGTTTGTTTCAGCGGAACAGGAAAATCATTGTGTTTAGATGCCACTGAGAAATTTCTGGAAATGTTGTTTATAAGGTTACATTTTTTTCCTGCAGTTTTTTTAATGAATGTTTACTGGAGAATAAAACATCTTGATCTATAAGGCACATTCTAGTTAAACAGAACAGAAGTCGAGACAACTGCTCAGGGGATCAGCTGATTCTGTAGGAAACTAAAACGTTTAAACATCAAGGAGCAGCATTCATTGTAAGTGATTTCATCAGCATTTGGAATAGCTTAAAACTCTTGACTTTAATATCACTTTATTTCCTATAAAATATGCTCACAAATTATTGATATCTCTGGTTTCAGTAGTGCCCTCTCTTTGAGCCCACTGTAGTCTTGCACACACTTTGGACATGGCAATGCATACTGCAGAAGCATCTGAGAGACTACAGTCCTTTCCAGTGGCACTAAGAAAAGACAGGTGGTTTAGGCTGCAAATGATTACTTAGAGCTTTCATTGGAACCTAAATTGGCCACTAGAGGCCACACTGGCAATATGACTTATATGAAGCAGATACATTTTATGTTTATCCAAAATTAAAGTTGAAAAGTCTATACATTCCCTGTGCAGATAGTCTGAGTAGACCTTCAGAAGTTGTAGTGTTTCCTAAATAGCAGATATTTTCTGTTGTGCTGAAATCCACTTTAACCACAAAAACCCAATGCCCATACTATTTTTCACTGTTAGGTATATATCTTTTCCCATGGTCACATTTGTGACAACTAAGGGCCCGTTTACACCTCTGTATCGCATTAAGCGCACGGTACCATGTTATTAAGGCACTGCCACATGTGCAACATGCGGTGCTGTAATACCATGCATTGTGGTGGGAAAAAAAAGTAGTGCATGCACATTACACTGCGTGGCAGCACATTGCGGCTGGGAAGTGGGTTGGGGTACCACGCAAATGAATGGCAACACAATGCACCTACCGCACTGTAATACACGGTATGTGCATCTCGGAGGTGTTAACAGGCCCTAAACTAGGATGGATCTTAAAGATACTTGGTCAGATCTGGTGTCATCTTTAAAGACAACATTTGGAAGTGCAATTATGTGATGATTTTTGATCAGCTGGGCTTAGACCAAGAAAGCTAATAGGTGGCACTTCAGAGAAAAAGGTGTGCTTTTTGAGAAAAGAGCCAAAGAAACATTTAAAGTCAAATAATTACAGACTCTCTCTTTGACTTTCCAGGTGACTCAATGTATGGAAGCCAGAGAGTCAGCCAGGCAACTAAACTTTGTCAGAAAGCGGTCAAGCAATAACATCCCCTATATTCTACTCAATAGCAGTTTATAAGCAATCCAATAGATTTTTGGGGTTAGAAGGATCTTACTTTCTCCGTTAACCACACTGCCCTAGGATCATTGCAACCCCCCAAAATACATTACCTATAAACTAGTACTGAATAATAAACTGACTTTGAAGCTTGTAGCGGACCCGAAGCTTAAAGTAATGAAACCAGAGATGCAGCATGACAGCCCAGCCAGACAACTAGCATTTCCAGAGGGCAAGCAATAGTGTATCCATGTTTTGTAATGGTAGGTTTACTTTAAGCCTATGCCTAAGGAACTTTGGCCCAGGGTGCTGTAACAAACAAGTTTCAGTACTCTTGGTAGTACCAAGGCCCCTTCTGTGTGTTTGTTTGGTCCATCACCACGGTGGTCAGACTTACCGGTCAAAGGCAATGTGTCAGTAGCAAGTGTCCACATGGGAGGTTCTCTAACAGGGCAGACCAATGCTCATCCCTACTATGAATAATGGTTGTTATAGATTCCTGAGTACCTAAAATCTCATTTAAAAAATAATAATTTAATGGCTTGTTCTGGAGCCTATTCAGTACCTAAATGTGTGTAAGTCAGAATTTGAATATATGTAAGTATGAACTTCTATCTGAAGCAAGACAAATGTTCCTTCAAATGATAACATGAAAGCTGAAAGACCACTGTACTCAAAAGAAAAACATTGTTGTATTTAAATGTTCCCATAGCCGTACAGGAATTGATGTCTTATGAACCTTTTGCTCTATAAAGATTGCCATAAGAGGCAAAATAGGCAACAAGGCATTTTTCCTCAGAAGGGTTAATGAGCTGTGTTGGAGAATATCACCTCCCATTTTAATGCCTTCTGTCCTCACAATCTCCTGAAAGGCTTTTACATATGTAGCTAGGAATATTATCAAAACTTCCTTTACACAAACCAGTTTATGAAAATCATGTGATTTGTGTATAGTGGCTGTTTGAGTTTCACTCCAAGATAGATCCGGTGTCTGTTTGCAGTGTGACAAGCTTCTGCGGTGCATTATCTGAATGACATTTAAGCATGTAACATTGCACATACCATTACAACAGTATCCTAATACCAGTTAGGTAATTTGAAGGGTGCTAATATACTGTTCATTTCATGTGTATTAGATTTTGTTGTCCTTTCTTGTGTACTTTGTTGCCTTAGAGAAATAAGTAAAGAAAAGGGTGGCTAGTAGAGATTTATCATTAAAATCTAGTTTACACACTGTTTCCTTTAGCACCCTAAAGTACATGGTAAGCGGCTGTGTACAATTCTTAAAGGGGGCTGGGCCCCCATTCTTGGGCACTTCCCCCACCTTAATGTCTGTGAAGGTTCTCATTCATTCAGGTCATGGTAAAGCTGTAAAAATTAAATCAAGGAAACTGGACTTGCTGTATTTTTCTTGAAGATGTCTCGCTGGCCATCTGGCTAGCTTTCTAAATTCTGAATTGAGAAAGCTGGTTGGATGACCAGTAAAACGTCTTTATAAAATATACAGCAAGTCCAGTTGCCTTGATTTAATCTTTACCGATTATCCCCCTTGTTAGGTCATATAATCAAATGTCAGATGACTAAACACAGGGAATATGCAGGATTATATTGTGTTGCGTAGCCTGTACCTTACCTGTGCATCTCTGCCTTCCAGAATGTTTGCTTGCTGCACTCTGCATGCACCCTGTGCTTTACCTACAGTACTGCAGAAAAAATAAACAGCTACTTTGGGAAGCAAAGACATTTTCTTCTTCCATCTTTGTTTCTGCCTCATGTCTGATTTTCTGCCCCAAGTCAAACAGGCCACTTACAGAGCCTCCCGCCATGTAAATTATTATACAAAGTGGTTTCTCTCCCCTTGCTGTTGGCGCAATAGTGTTTATTCCTTTCTGATGTCTGCAGGCAGCACTGCAGCATAATCCAAACTGCAGTGTTCCTGTTTTGCAGGCAGCGGCGTAACAATCACCATAGCGACCCTGGCGGCCGCTATGGGGCCCGGGGCACAGGGGGGCCCGGCCAGGACATTCCTGATGACCTGCGGGCCGCCTGGGTCGCTATGGCATCTCACACTGCTGGCTGTCACTGGCGGCTTTGAAGAGAAATGTGCCGCTGTTCAGATTACTGACAGCCGCTGCTGAGTTAGTGAGAGCCAGCAGCGGCTGTGGAGCAGGCTGGACCCAGCAGTGGAGGAGGAGACGGGGCCCGGGTTTGCATCAGAGGAGGAGGCGGGTCCGGCAATGGGCGGAGGAGGCGGGGCTCATCACCGAAGGTGGAGGAAGAGGAGGCGGACAGGTAAGGAGTGTGACCAGCCCACCTGAGGTTGACCCTGCAGAGCCCACCTTAGAGAGTCTATGGTGGGCTCTGCAGGGTCACCCTCAGGTGGGCTGTGTAGGATCTCAATTGGGCTCTGCAAGGGGTGTAACTAGAGATCAAGGGGCCCCATACAAAATTTTGCTATGGGGCCCTGTGATTTCTAATTACGTCCCTGTTTGCAGGTAAACTGTTTTGTGGCTGTATTGTTACAAGTAGATCAATGTAGGTACTTTGTGAGCTGCAGACTTCATGTGTGATGTGGACAGTGGGATACTACTGTTGCCTATAGACTATTATGTCTCTGACCTGTCACAACGTCCCAGCCTTTTTGTTTTACATCTGATTGATACAGAAGTTGCTGTTGTCTGTATGTGAGAAAACATGGCTCAAATAAGGGAGTTAATTTTTGTAAGGAACTA
>NW_017306341.1:2345163-2412772 GCF_000935625.1 Nanorana parkeri
TATATATATATATGATTCCCAAGCCCCCTCTGGCTCCTATGCCTAGTGTAGTTCTCCTGGACAGCTACACTTCTCACCCTATCACAGACATCATCTACATCTAATGCAGCTTCTGATCATGACACAACAGAAATTTGTAGAGTGGCATAGAAAAGTATTGTAGACAGCTAGAGAAGCAACTCTACACCAGCAGCAAAAGAATAAACAGAATGATTTGTATTTGCTACATTTCCCTACTACAAAGTTGCTGATGCGACATGACTCTTAGCATTTTTGTTGCTCTGAATAAATTAATTGCAATCAGTAAAAGGTTCAGGTTCCAGCGATTTGTAACTTATTCTGCTACGACAATTCTGTAGCCACCTACAGCAACAACTCTAGTCAGCTACAAATCACTAGCGAGAATATACAGAGAGAATTCCTGCTGCTAGTGTCATATAACACTGAGGCTCCATTCACACTGGAGCGGCTCTAAACAGAGAAAGCAATGCACTTTAATGTGCATTGTTCAGACTGCTGCGGGGACCGTGCTGTACAAAACCGCGTGGCCCCAAAATAGTGAAAGCGCGATAATCCGGCGGATTCCGCACGTTCGCAACTATATAATAGCCTCAAACGAGCAGAATCCGTGCAGTTGTTTCACATATAGTGTTTGCGTCCCATGCGGTCTTCCGCATGGAAAACCGTGCTGGAAATGCAAACGCTATATGTAAATAGAGCCTTCGGCCCCCTTCACACTGTCCGATCAGGATGGAGATCCGTGCACAGATCCCCTTCTGATCAGAAAGGATGTCACCATTGTGACAACCGTGTCCGTGCAGTTTTTTACTCCATCTCACAATAGAGGGGAAAACTGACATTACTGGACTCATGTTAGTGCATGGGCAGCCGGATCAAAATAGATGAGCGTCCATTTATGAACTGCTCTGTTGATCAGAGCAGTTTGGAATTAATGTTATTGTTGTGACTTTGGTGTCCATCCATATTTTTCCTCCATCTTGCGATGGAGGAAAAAAATGAAATTATCGAACCCATTTTGGTCTGTGTGGAGTTAAAGGTAAATGGTCATGTGTCCATTTACATCCAATTACCTCCGTTCTGCCATGATCAAGTCCACAAACAGTAACACTGTTCAATTTGGTTTTCTGGACCTGGCTGGAGTCGGACACATATCTGTTTAAATCTGGCTTCCCAAAGACTAACACTGGGCTTCCATCAGAGTTCGTTAAAAAAAATGACAGGCGGATCTGTTCAGAATGCCTGTGTGACCCAATATTCAGGGTAGTGTAGCCAACTAGCCATGGGCTCTGTTTAACCATTCTGTGTGCACTGCTATCCCTCTGTCCCTCTGTCTTAGGTTCTAAAGCCAGAAGGTATGGAGAAGTCAGCAATTGCCTGATTCAGGTTTTCTTGGAGGGAAACTACTGCTATGCTGCATGCAAAGCATGCCAAAACTGCTGCATGCAGGAGACTGGGAGGGTGTTCTCAAACCCTCCTATATGTATCTATGCACAGTTGAACTAAGCCAGGGGTGCCCATTAGGTAGATTGTGATCTACCAGTAGCTCTCAAAGCTGATGCTGATATATCACGAAGGGTGTGATTGGCGGCCCCTTTATTCCATTTTGGTATATTTATTTAGCTGTGCACTCATGATTACCTATTAACCTGAGTCTGCTGAGCCAAGCTCCCTGACACCTTTCTGGTGGATACTAGTGGTCTAAGTGCTATGTATTACATCAAAGAATATTAGTTTACACAGCCTGTTGCACTACACTGTTGGCAAAATACAGCAAGGTGAGCCAGGAGAGAGAGCGGGGAGAGACAGACCGGAGAGAGAGCAAGGAGACAGCCAGTAAAGAGAGAGAGGAGAGCCAGGGGAGAGAGCAAGTAAAGACAGCCAAGAGAGGGAAGAGAGACAGCCATGAGAGAAAACGAGGCATGACAGCCAGGAGAGAGAGAGAGCAAGGAGAGACAGCCAGGAGAGAGAGAGCAAGGAGAGACAGCCAGGAGGACGAGTGAGGAGAGACAGCCAGGAGAGAGAGAGTGAGGAGAGACAGCCAGGAGGACGAGAAAGGAGAGACAGCCAGGAGAGAGAGAGCGAGGAGAGACAGCCAGGAGGACGAGCATAGAGAGACAGCCAGGAGAGAGAGAGAGCAAGGGAGTTTTTTTTTTCGTTGGTAGATCTCATGTAGCTCGTCATTTGAAAAGTAGATCTTAACATTGTGGGCACCCCTGAACTAAAATAGTTTAGTATCCATATGCATTATTTTTGCAGTGCATCTCTGCACTTAACTGTTAAGATGTGAACAAGCCCTTAGAGTAAAATGTGTACAGCAAGGGTGTCACCCCTTCTGCTGCCCATCACCAACAAGCAAGCCAGGGAGGTTTAAGGGAATGCAAAAGCCTTTAAATGACTGAAATTAACTGTAGACGACCTGCCACGTTCTCAGGCTCCAATAGCTATGATTCTGCTTGGCCATTGTGAGTCAGTGAATCCTGATCTCTCCATAACAGAGACTGATAAATAATTACTTTCCAGTAAGCATTATAAATGTGCTGTGTTTTTATCTGCTGGAATTAATGGATAGGTGCCAGTAATATAATTGCCCCAATTGACAGAGAAGCTTATTGTGTGTACTAAGCAATACAATATGTTGGAAATGAACAGAAACTGCAGTTATGTGATATATCTGTATGTGTCAAACTGCCTTATAATGTACTGTGAAAATCTGATCTGTGTTTTAATGCACGATCAAATTCCATATGGTTGTGCGTATACTTTGTAAAAATGCCAGCCATGTCAAATATTATACTGCATACAGAAATGTGGCAATTGATGAGCATGACACCATTATCAAAGAAGTCCATTTTATTTGGAGTGGCAGTGTCCTTGGGCACTTTGTCTCTTGATTTTTATAGAGTGCTGACAATTGCTTTGGTGTGGACAGATTTTTACTTTAATAAAACTCTGCTAAACACTTTATTCACTGCCTCCAAAATGGCTATTCAACATATCTTCATTATAATTTTGAGCAGTCTGAATGTTCTCTTCCCGTGTTACAGCTGAGTTGGTTTGAATCTTGCCTATATTTGCAGGGACGTTGCATGTTCTCCCTGTGCTTGTATGGGTTTCCTCCGGGTACTCCGGTTTCCTCCCACACTCCAAAGACATTTTGGAAGGTTAGTTGACTCCTGTGTAAATTGGCCTTCGTAGATTGTAAGCTCCTTGAGGGCAGGGACTGATGTGAATGTACACTATGTAAAGTACTGCATAAATTGTCGGCGCTATATAAATACCTGTAATAAATAATAAATACATGAATACAATTTAAAGGAGTGACAAGTGCAGGATTTCCTATTGGCTGTTCTAACTGCTTGCAATGCTATGAAAGAATTGTTCATTGGTTATAAGTATTTATCTTAATTTTTAAAACAATATTCATCTTAGGAATATAGAAAAAAATTATGAATTCATTGTTAACTCTTGTCAGTCTTTACAGAAACCGTTGGCATATAATCATTGAACCAAACATCTGCTCTGTCTTCCTCCAAAGACCTAGTTTTTCCCCCATTTGGTGCTGCCATCTTGCCATCATAGCTTGCTTGGCAGACTCCTCTGCACTTTATGTGACAATCATGTGTCTCTGCTCTGTGCAGTAGTTACAGTGGGCAATGGAAGTGGTTACAGATGGACATGATGGCTTAGCCGCTGAGTGGTTGCATTGGCTCTCTGACACGCTGTCACGGGAGGCTGATCGAGCGGTGTAGGGAGGAGAGCTCAGCCTCCTGTGACCGCACGGGCTGTCTCCGCCCACACACCGCTCTGCCGGACTGTGATAGGAGGCTGAGCGGTGTGGGAGGAGAGACGCTGGCCGCTCACAGCACTCTCCTCCCGCAGCGCTCGGCTGGCTGTCACACTTTCTCTCCTCCCCGCTGGGACACAGAGCAGCGCACAGCGGAGAGGAAAGAAAGCAGGGATGCGCTGATGTATCGGCAGGAAAATTGCACTTTCGGCATTTAGCCAAAAGTGCCATTTTCAGCCTATATATCGGTGCATCCCTAGTGCTGGAAGAGCATTAGGTATGACTTATTTAAAAAATAAAAGATTTATGCCTATGGTTTCCCATTCAAAATTTGTTTTGAGTTATCAGATCACCCTTCAATTCCACAGTCTGCACATTAATCCTCCTCCATCCCTACTGACCCCTGCCAAAAGGTCACCATCAAGCTACTGTTGTCACATGCCTAATAGTCCCTACACTTCTATGGAAAATTCACAAAAAAGGCATATGATGCAGTATTTCTGTGTCCTGCCAGGAGCAGGTGGGGTACCTCTTTTCTTAGGACCTAAAGAGCTGTAAAGACCAGAGTGGGTATTGAACTGTGCCCGTGTTCAACCCAGAAGTTATGAAATTTGTTTTGGGTGGAGTTGCTCTTTAAAAATACTTTAAAGGAGAACTATGGGGTCAGGGCTTTTCCCCATAGTTCTCCTTAGAGTAACGGGAGGACACAAACTAGCATCCTCCCATCACCCTAAGCTGTAGCTCGTGGTATACTGAGGAGTAGGACCTAAAGAGCTGTAAAGACCAGAGTGGGTATTGAACTGTGCCCGTGTTCAGCCCAGAAGTTGTGAAATTTGTTTTGGGTGTTGTTGCTCTTTAAAAAATACTTTAAATGAGAACTATGGGTTCAGGGCTTTTCCCCATAGTTCTCAGAGTAAAGGGAGGACACAAACTAGCGTCCTCCCGTCACCCTAAGCTGTCGCTCGCTGTGTACTGAGACGCCGCAGCCGGAGCGGATCCCGACATCGATGTCGAGATCCGCCCAGCTGCGTGAGTGACAGCTGGCTCTGCCTATCTAGAGGCAGAGCCAGCTGTACCCGCCCCTCCCCCGTCCGTTCCGCCAGTCAGCGCTGGTGGATCGGAGCGGGGAGAGGGGAATCCATCCCCGGCATGTGTTCACTCACCTCCCGATCTACTGAGCCGACCTGTGACAGTCTCATTGTCACAGGTCGGCTAGAACTATGAGGTGAGTGAAAAGCACTCACCTCATAGTTCTCCTTTAACTATCATCCAAAGCTCTCTCTATTATAATTCACTGGCATAGAAAAAAGCTTAGAGGGAGAGATCTTTTTTGAATAAAGATAATAAATAAAAAGATGTTCTTTTACAAAGCAGGCTATACACTGACAGCTATCCTTTATCTTATAAGCATTGTGTGTGAAAACCAGAGCAGCATCTCATATTCTGAGCCGTATTTGTAATTTCCAGGAACATAGAGTTCTGTTCTGCTGAGCATTTAATATACAGTCATTTTATGGCTTTTCTTGACAGAAGATAAAATCTCTTGCCCAAGGTCACAGTGAGACTTGCAATGCCATGCTGTCCTGCTTCAGCCAAGCCAGCCATGTGTAAAGGCCAACACATTTGTATCTTAACATGTTTGTAAAAGTTAATTGTGGCCAAATTGTGTGTTATACTGCTTTTGTATTTGTGTTCTTTTGTGGTCCGGAAGACTCCTGGTAACTTGAGTTTCCTCAAAGCTAGACCTGACAGGCAAACCAATCCTCAGTGGAGTGCAAGATTAAGCAAGCTTTCCTGTCTATTCATTATCACGCTGGAGGCTCAGACCATGGCGAATGGCATAGCAAACTTTGAGGCAACCCGGCCCTGAGGAAGATGCAGACCCAAGATGTGTTTTTACATGCTATTATGTTTTGGAGTCTTACCATGCACTATCCCCTAGGGCATTTAGACAGGATAGAAATGTTAAAAACTGTATTACAGAAAGCCAGAATGTGGAAGTCGTAAGAGTAGGTCAAGAAAAAGTTTTACAGACGACAATCAGGAATATATGAAACTTTTGTGAATCTGAGGGCTGGAGATAAAAGGCAAAAATAGGGAAGAATGGGCAAAAAACTTTTTGGATTTCAAGACCTTTAATGAGCTGTAGTGCCATGGAGTAAATAGTATGTTCTGAAAAGCATTGAATACTGCTCATTTCATACACACCTCCTGATGTCTGTGGGATAGATGGGTATTGTGATATGTGCACATTCTCCCACTTCAGAAATTAAGGTTAAAACCGGCTGTGGCATTAGAATAGCCACACCAGTCAGGGACATGCTGACAAAAGTCTACCCATTCTGGAGCAGATTTGCTCTGCAGCCAATCAGTTTCTTTGTCTCATTTTCAAATCTCACCTGGGCAAATTGAAGAGAGAAGCTGATTGTATACCATGGGCAACTGTTTTTGTTTGCTCCAATTTTTTTGATACATTTCCTTCAATGTGCATCAAAAAACAGTCAGTGTTTAGGTGTTTGAGTTAAAGGTTATGCTTTTGCATTATATATGCTTAATGATTTCCATGGTTGGGTGGGGAGCTTTGTGCATGTAGCTGTCAGTTTGGCAAGGGGACAGAGTGTGTCCGGTGTGAATTAATGTGGTTGTTACTATCCATCTATAGAGCAGTGTATAGAGTGCAGGATTTAGCCTTCCAAGACAGGTTTGAATTATATAGACACATATAGGCTTATTTACTAAAGTTGAAAATCTTCACTCAAAAGTTCATGTGAAGATTAACTTTAATTATACAATCATGTGAAAAGGTCATCTCTGTACAAGCATATTTGTACATCACTAGGGATGCACAGATACTTTTCGAGTACCAGTGCAGATACTTGGCATTTTCATGAGAACTACCAGGGTTGGAGCGGTTGCAGCTGGGACCTGGCTCTGGCACTTCACCACTGTCCTGAAATCATTAGTCTGTATTGATTTAGAAAAACTGTCACATGACAATAAACAAAAATGTATCAGTACTCATACTTGTAAGTACTCGGCAAGTACCAGTACTCGTACTCGCAAAACTGGTATCTGTGCATCCCTTTATTTATATTTATAAAAACAAAATCGTACATTAAAACAGAGATGTACAAATCCCAGGAGCTCCGTGTGCTCCTAACAAATGACAGCTGCCTCCTAATTTTTGAATTTTTCTCTAGTGTAGTCTTGGAGCTCAAAAGTATCGGTACATGTACTCATACTTGCACCGAGTACTGTACATGGTATCTGTGCAACCCTATACATCACCCCATACCCCTACAGATATACCTATACCCTGAAAGCCATTTGTCGTATAGCAGACATAACATCACAATTAGCGATGAGGTTCTGGTTGAATGGGAGTGCAACCTGAAACCAGCATGTTCGCAGTTTGGTGAACCACCAAACAAACTGGCTAGATGGCCTATCTGAACCCCCGGCTTCTGTTTGTAAACCGACCAGCAGGGGACCACAGGTGATGCCATCGACCAAATATAGTCATAACGCTTGGCAGTTGTCATGGCGACATCGTCAGATGGTGAGTATTGTGGAGGTGGATCATTGTGATTGATGAGGATCTACATTGCTAGACAATTCAATTGATGCTGGTCTTTCGATGGACTTTGTGATGGGGCCTGTGTCTTTATTTGCTTGTAATTTTTGGAAATTAATAATAAAGGATACTAATGCACCCCATACTAATTCCCTGGGGGAATGGGGGGCGGGGTGAATATCTCTGGGAACACTTTTTGTAAAGGGGTCTTTCAGATTCTGATAAGCCCCCCACAGACCCTGACATCCTCCTGGGGACCACCAAATGGGAAAATGGTAAAGTTCCTTTGTGGCTCTACCTTAAAGCTGTCCTCCTAATGTTAAAAGGTGGACTCTGGTGTGGAGTCCCCCTTAAAATGTATACCACACCCCTATCCTGGCATGCAGCCTAGGTGGCCAGGAAAGGGAAGGCACTTGCTCATTCTTCTCCTGAATTATACCAGGCCAAATGTCTTCAGCGTTGGGGGAGTACCTTACAAGGGGGAGCGGCAAAGCCTCCACCACTTTGGAAGGCATCTTGTAAACAAAGACACTTTAATAAAAGTAATGTAAATAATGTCCCACAATGTAAATCCAACATGAATCATGTCATCCAGGTGACAGTTTTTTGTTATATTACTTTTAAAGGGTTAACTTGTACTGTTCCACAACTCCATGTGCAGCTTTAGGCAGAACACAAGCATGTTATTTAACGGATTTGTGTTTTTTCAGTGTTATTCTTTAGCCTGTATCAATAGACCCTTTAGCAACCAAAAGGAATGTTTTTAATTTTTTTTTGGAATGGTACATGTTCCCCATGGCAGTGCCTGGCTACCCATGACCTTTTTTTTTATTACCAAAAGCTTGCAAATTAGCTTTGAAAAAGGCAGAAAAAAATACAAGATTTTCTTATCTTCGACATTAATAGGGTCAGTGCCATGTTCAGGGTTTGTGGCCTTGTGCCTGGGTTTGCGGAACCTCGTGGGAACTAAACTTTGCCCATTTCCCTCATCCCTAAACATAGGTATGAGACATCCTAAACATAGGTATGAGACATCTCATACCTATTTGTACTTGTGCTATGGCAGGGGTGCACAATTCCTATAACCCCATGCCTGGGACATGCAGTTCCATGCGCCGTGCAGTTTTTTCTACATTTAGCCCTGCTGTGGGCAAGCAGCGCTAAATGTAGGGCAGGGGAGCCACCGCTCATTTTGTACAGGTCATATGGGCGGCTGTACAGCCACCCAGATCACATATTTCAGCCTGCTCCCACGACGTGGTTTTTGTGGTCTGCTACTCTTCTGGGGACCACAGCAAATTACTTCAGGATGGAGAGCGGGGAGCAGACCAGAGAACATCCATTATTCGATCTCCTCTGTGTGATCAGTGAGACAGGAGCGTTGTACTCACAGCACTTCCTGTCTCAGCTGTCACAACCCGGGCTGCACAGGAGATCAAGCAAAATACTGTGCTTGATCTTCTGTGTTGGGGGGCAGGCTCCATAAAGAGAACCTGTCACCTCCAAACATTATCACATAGGGGCTTGTTATCCCCTGTGTGATTGCAATAAAGTTAAGTTAAAACAAATGTAAAAAGTGGTGAAAATATATAAAAATGAATAAAAATTGAATTTTTTTTTAAAATTAACCCCCTCACCTCTGCCATCTGCATGTGAATGGGCATCGTGTGAGAGTGCTGCCCCCATTCCCCCGTGTGCCATGCTGTGGAAGCCGGGCAGCAGCGCTCTGTAACATGAAAAATGTGCATTACAGGGTAAGTTCACTTTCTCAAGTAATATGGAAAAATTGAATTACATTTTCAAATCACTCGGCTGTAGATCCTCAAATCATCTCTGAATTCATGCTTACACTGTCCGTCCTTCTGGAGGGGGGCTAAAACACAGGGACTATGGGGAATAAAAGTAAAGTAGCCACCGCTCCAAGCTCAGAAATTAGTTAACTAAATTTGGGATTCTAGTCCATCATGGCAGAGAGTTTAAACCTGTGGCTACTTTACAACATACACATAGACCCTCCAGAAGGTAGGACAGTGTCAGCACAAATGTCATTGATGATTTGAGGATCTACAGCTGACTGATGTGCAGATAAGCTACATTTTTGCTTAAAGGTAAGGTACTTGAAGGCATTTAACTCCTGTGTTAATTGTCACTGTAATTAGCATTCACTGGTCTTGTTTTTTATCCAACCTGTGACTGTACAGTAAAAAGAGAAACAGCACACAAGAGGTTGATACCAAGACAAATTCACAACAGAAAAACTGAAGGGCACATTGGGTAGGTTAGAGATTTTGCTGCTTTACATTTGAGGAAATCATCCAAAAACCATGAGCACAAGCCCCTGCTTCAATGTGAGTAGTCTGTAGAGGAACTGGAGACCAGGATAACCCCTTGTGATTATGTACCACTAGGATTATTTTGTCCTGGCACACTTTTCTGGGAGCCAAGTTGGTAATCTTTTTTACTATTGTTTGGTTAATGAAGGTTAAGTGTTGATTGTTTCTTTTGCTTACATTCTTTAGTTGCTCTATTATTTAGACATAAACTGTTTATATATTTGTATGTCTCTAATCACTCAGTGTAAGCTTATCCACATTGTTCTATTCAAGGTTTCACCTAGAATGACGTGCTCAGATTGGGACTAGATCGAAAATTGCTATGACATAATATCATAGTTTCAGTGCACATGTACGAGTATATCACTTGTCATCAGTATCAGTATTTCAGTAGCGTGTCACAACAGTAGTAGAATATTGTATCATGTTCCATTGATTAGTGCAGAAAGCTTAGATACCCTTCATTGGCTGACTCAAGTTATTAAAGAGGAACTCCAGGATTTTAAAAACGAACCCCTGCAGTGGGGCCACCCCTGCATTGCAAGGGTGGAAATCTTGTTTTGGTCTAAGGAAGCAAATAAAGAAAATATACTCACCTGATCTGACCTTGGTCATGCCTAGCTGCTAGACCCATGCCCACAGCCTCTTCTCCCCAGGGCTCTGGCAGTCTAAGGACCGCTGACATCATTACGTCTTATGCAGATCCATTGGTCAGCATTAGACATGAGGACGCGGAGGGACATTCCACAGCTGGACACTATCTGCAAGGAGTTTGCATGTTCTCCCTGTGCTTGCGTGGGTTTCCTCCGGGTTCTCTGCTTTCCTCCCACATTCCAAAGACATGCTGGTAGGTTAATTGACTCCTCTTTAAAAATTGTCCCTCTATGTATGCATGTGAGGTAGGGACCTTAGATTGTAAGCTTCTTGAGAGCAGGGACTGGTGGGAATGTGCTGTATAACTTGTCAGCGCTATATAAATAACTGTAATAGGTGGAGCAGAGCAGAACAGAGGTAAACACTAATTGCCACAGGACCGAGGATCAGGATCAGGTATCTTCTTTATTACGGACCCTAGAGAAAAACGAACCCCTTGTAGGCAGGGGTGGCCCCACTGGAAGGGTTTTTTTTTTCTTTAAATCCATGAGTTCCTCTTTAAAGATGCAAGCTTTCGGGATGCCTTAGTTCCCTTCCTCAGGCTAAAGCATCCTGAAAGCTTGCATCTTTAAAGGGTTTGTTCACCTTTTTACAAGAATTGAAAAGATTAACTAACTCAGAAAACCTTCCTCATTCAGTCCCCCCTACACTTATCTGCAATGATGATCATTGCTTGCCACCAATGGCAGCCTGTATAACGATCCTAGCACCTGCATACTTCACTGCACGGCTCTGCAGACTGTATAGCACCATAATGCTTGGAATGGGGAATGTTATGTGACGCTGCTGACCAATGAGAATCTCTTCTGAGCCTTATTTCTTCTGGGACCCCGAGATTCTAATTGGGGGAACCTGCTTCCCATAAAAAGCATCATGTTGCCATTAAAGGTCAGTCATCCCAACCTGAAATAATTCATTTCAGGCCAGGTGCCCTTCTCATTTCAGAGAGGTGCCCATTTCCCCATCCCAAAACCCGCCGTCGGGATAAAAAAAATTAACGAAAAAACAACAGACAGCAGGGGAATGAATAGCTAGATTGCTATTGTCTATTTCAATTTGCAATACCAGGCTGGCTATTGCACCCACCCACTGCAGCTGTCAATCAGCAGAGGAAGACCTGATGGAGAACTTCATATCCACCTCTGCTGATTGACAGGAGCAGAGGGCGGTGCAATAGGGGCTGGTGGTCCCGATATCAGAATTTAAAAAATGTAAAAAGACAGACAGAGCAGGGTAAACCTTTCCGGGATAAAATGTTTCTCCTCCGGGCATCCAGGAGCCACTATCTTATAGCGGGAGACCCCCGGAACGTCCGGGAGAGTTGAGATGTCTGAAAGGTGATTCATATGACCTAAAGCCTGGGCTTCCTCTTATGTTCCCATCCACAAAAACTGGCACTTGTGGGTATGGAAGAGCATGTGACCTTCTCACCTGTGAGAGTGCTTGGGTATATCAGCCAATTGTTAGACCCAAGCAATGTCATGTGGCTGGGGGGAGTGACATCACTCATCCCACAGGTGACTGTGGGGCTTCAGGGGCCCTTTGCAGAGACAATAACTTTGCTCTGCATGGGCAAGGTGACAGTATCCTTGTGACAGTAAGTTTTATATCATATTGGCGCTGAAAATAACTCCCACTTTATGAAAATGAAGATGTGTATTACATTGAGCCTGTTGTGTGTTCACTGTAGAGGTGAATGGCAGTCCTTATATGTGCATCAGAGCTGAAAATTGTTCTGGGCCCTGTTTATATACGTATGTTGATTTTAAAAAACACACCTTTTTTTATGAGGAGCCTTAATTATTAGGGGATGCGCATAATTATTATCATTTTACTATAGCAGTAATGCTTTGCAAATCCTCTATAAACATTTGTTTTTTATTTGTATCATTTTCTTTGTTTTGCTTTTTTTTCCTTCTTGTTATTTAACTTGTTTTTGTTTATAGCCTGACCTAGTTGATGCTTACCAGTTGGTAAAATCAATTTTTCATCTGGATTAGAAGCATTTAGATAAACCAGTTACTGCTACATGCATATTTAGGAGGTTTTATTAGACTAGTGTTACGTATACACCGACATCTGGATCAACCAAGCAGAGATTAACCAGGCTCAGAGATGACATGACGGTAGACAGTATGCCCAATCTTGATGAAAAGAATTGTCAATAAAACTAGATTTTTTTAAAAGTATGTTTATAAAAATATTGACATTTATTGGCCTTTTTTATTTTATCTTCTGTGTACATTCCATTAATAGCTGCTGCTCCAGGGCTAGCATGCTTCTATTTTAGCTCACATGATGAATATTCAAAAGCTGCAGATACTGAAGAGGTAAAGAGATATGAAGGTGATAGAAAGAGATCTCAGTGCAACTCATTAATCCATGGCGATCAATGATGTCTGGAATAAAAAGAAAAAAGTTTTTTTTTTTTCTCCTTTTGACAATATGGTAGGTGACAATTGTATATACTACCATCAAACCATTTTTTTTTACATCACTGAAATATTAAATACAGTTTAAAATATATGTGCCATATTTCCTTTGACTTGTATTTTTCTTAAATTTTGTATTATTTTATTGAATATCAATGCGCTTATTAGTGATATTTAAAAAAAAAATGTTCTGCAGTGGAAAACTAAGTTTTATGCATGCATTTGTATGAAAACAAGAAGAGCTTAATTCCACCATCATTTATGAATGTGTTTTCATTCCAGAGCGAGGCAGCGTGCTATGCACATACTGTGTTAATAAAAACCTCCTCTCACATTGTGCTCGGCATAATGCAGCTTGGGGGCTGTGTGGCAAAATGATTTTTTTTTCCCCTCTTGTTTTATTAATTTATTTTGCCTTCCTCATCAGCATCAACAGCAGCTATTTTCAAAGTGGGAGCCTGCACTGTATCTTGGGTTCAGAGACTTCTGCAAAGGACACAATCTGGTCTTATGCTGATGACACAGTGCTTGTTTCATCTGCCCCCAGTTCCTGGGCTGGCAGGCAGACTGTAAAGCTGTGTGTTTGCATGTGCAGCTCCACATGACTGTTTTTCTGCATAGAAGCATCATTAGGAGCAATCCCCCTTTACTGGGATCACTTAGACACTTCCAGCTGGTGGCAAGGGGATAGTGCCGTCAAGCAGCACACATTGCTTCAGCTGTCCTTTTTTTTTCCTCTCTCTCTCATTGTACTGATACATAACAATGACTGGGAAGGCTTCAGGTACTGGAAGGTAAAGGCAGAGATGTAAGCACTGGATCTGTACATGGTTCATCTCTTCATCCTGAGCCTGCGTACTGGCTTCCCTGCTGTATCTCTCCATTTGTTGGAGTCCTCACTGTGAATCTGGATAGAAGGTGCACCAGGGTATACTACCTTCTTCAAGGGCGCTTTTCATGGGATATTCTTTCTCACAATGGCTCATGCAGCATCCCAGTTAAAGAAGGGACGGGATCTGGAAATTAATGCAGAGGAGGAAGCTAAAGAGAAACGAAGGCACAGGAAGCGCTCCAGGGATCGAAAGAAAAAGGTATATTTTCTGCCTATGACAAGTGGATAGCTGTATGTATATTTCACAGGTGCACAGCCAGGCTTAGGCTGCTCTAAAATCCTGGACCACATTTCACTGGTACTGACTGCTGCAGTAATGGTGCAGGGGTTGTTTGTCCTCTATGCACGTCAGTCTTCTTCATGGGATATACAGTATAGATTCCCTATTATCATGAATATTTGTGATAGCAAATTTTTCTGGCACAAATGTTAAATTATTAATTGAATCCAGTGCTTATTTCATCCCACATTTTTCTTCCTGGCTTTTGCTTTGCTTATTTTACAGTCACAGCCTGGGACAAAGGGCAATTAAAATGCATGTTCCTATAGAGAATTAAGTATATCCAGTGTGCACTGAGCTTCTGTCCTCCAGCTTTGTAGATAAGGCCCAGACGCAGTTTCACTCTCATCAGTCGCAATTAATAAATATTGACCAAGGGCCGAAGACTAAGCAAAGCTTCCTGCTATAGGTTTTTTTTTGTCCTTCTGTTTTTTATGATCTTTGTGATATTCCCTAAAGGACAGATAATCCTAATTTTCTGTGAGCATTGATGCATGAGCTCGTTCAGTGACATGTAGATTTGCTGCAGTAAAGGAGAATCCTCCTTGGTAGATCACATAAACCACCAAACTGCTCATCTGTCTTTTGTTTACACTGTTAGTCCCTCATAGGAAACAATTACCTATTGTTATCAATGACATAATGAAGAAGCGGTTGTAGGTGTTGACAGTGGATATTACATACAGTGCATATGCTTTTGAAGTTAACTGCCATGCTTTTTTATAACGGTGTGTTAAAGGCCAAACAGCTGGATTGCTGTAATTGACATGATAAGGTATCACTGGTGGGTGATTGTGGTAGATCATTGTGTATTCTCAGCATTCCATGTGTGATCCGGATGTTGCCCACATCAAAAATTCACAGCGGAGATAACACAGCAGCTCTATGATACAAATAACTTACACTGTGCATATATTGCTTGATTCTGTTGTGTATATTCATCTATGATCACATATTGTGTCTTGATAACCCCGGAATGCTTACGAAACACATACTGTACACGTGTTGGTCGCGGATGTAGAGTAACAATGAGCTTCAGCAATCAAATTTTGGACAGCTCCTAGTAATTTGTATTTAAGTCTCAGCCACATCACATGATAGAGTAGTGTTTGATTCTTTATTTTATTTTTTCATCAGTCATGTAGATCAAGGAATTTGTGTTTAGCAACATTATGTCGCAGGCAGTTGTGTGTACATTTGTATGGTAATGTTATTACAAGCTCCTCATCCATGCTAGAGGTATCTCTGCGGTAAATGTTGGCTTGGTTGTTTTAGGAATATTCTTTTATACGCACATTTTACGTATTTGTGCAACCTATTGAAAAATGACGGTAGCACAGGCTTTTGGAGACAGAATGGAGATCAAAACTGGCTGTTTCTATTCTCTAGGAATGTTTTCTATTACCATAAGACCACCTCCTCAATCTTGAGGGGGAGTGAGACATGAAAGGGTATACATTGTCCTGTGTATTGCCTTTGTCCTTTGAAAAGAGCTTAAATCATGTGTGTCTATGTCAGGCCTACAAACAATGTACAATCAGAGCCTACACTGTCTACATATGTGCGTAATGAACAACATAGATTTTCTAAATAAAAACATTTGAGCTAACGGTTATTATTGAAGTGTCATCTATATTTTGTACAACTACCTGAGTAATGTTGTGCAGAAAAGCTCTGATATACAATAACACACAGCATCCAATTGGTTTTCAGCATCCATCGGTGTGGAGCAGTTAGTTGGTATAGGTTCCTCTGCTTTGCGCATTGTTCTTTGCCTTGTTATATAAGCCTTTCCCTGGTTAGAGGTGAAAACTTCATTTAACGATGCATTGCTAAGGTATTGCATGCTAAAGTGCTTCAACTGAGATTGATACATTAACAATAAAGTGTTATGGCAAAGGAGGTTTTTAAGCCTGGGAGTGCAAATATTTAATGTAGTAGCCCATTTATCTCACACTTATGATAAAGTAAAGGGTGTGGTTTTTTAGAGTATACAGGTCAGCACTTTCTGGTCCAGACAGTAAATTTAGTAAAGTATCTGCTTTTCGTGTTCCATGCACTAAGGGTAATTAGTCTTCTACTGTCAACCAACCTACCCATTGACATACTGTAGATTGCATGACCATGCCTTTTCAATATCGCATTTCATTTACATCACTCTTACAGTACCAGGCCTGTTGTAGTCAAAAAATGCAATTGATGTGATGAACATAGTATTTTTGAATTGTACCCTAACATATTTTACATTGGCATTAAGCTTTTACATTAAAGAAAAGTGCATGTCTTTCTGCATAGTGTAAGGACTCTCTGTATCTTTCACACAATATGATGTGCATTGAGCAGTGACCAAGGAGTAACTGATCAGAATCTGACAGTATTCTGTGTACTTCCCATACAATAGGAAATCCCATTCAAATTTGCTGGGCAACTTGAACAAAAGAATGGTACAGGCTATGTTCTTGATTTATTCCCCCCATGCCGTCTTAACAATTAGAGGTTCTAGTTCTATGTCCATGTACAGTAGCAGAAATGTTTTAATCTTTTGCACATTTTCCACAGGTGTCTTGTTTGCCCTTTAAACACATCACTGCCCATAATATATAATATTCTTATTATGTTCTGGCCTGTAGATGTGCATTTTCATTTTTCTTTCCTGATGACTTTTGAAATGCTGCCAGAGTCTGTGTATAGCTCTGCCAGGGTATTTAATAATACATCTTTGGAGTTGCTTTCAGCCAGTCCTTGTTAATCTGATGTTGGCCATCCAAAGTGGAAAGCATATTTTCAGTGTATTGGAAGAAAGAGATGCGTGTTTTACTGATTCCACTCAGAATTATCAGATGTTGGCATTTATGTATCCATGTTAGCTAACTATTTCAGGGTCTTCCAGGAACTGCACATTCTGTGAAGGTGCCCAAGCACCTATCGATTATCGTTCGGAAATCATCCACGAATGGTCTTTCGTATGATAATCGATCAGTTAAAGGGAACCCAAAGATTTTTTTTACTGTACTCCTGGCCGAATTTTCTTGAAGGGTGCGGCTGTAAAACTTTTTTCGAATCGTACAAACATCGAAGGATTAGTGCCGTTTTTGTACGAATAAAATCGCAACATGAACACTGCACATGCGCAAATGAAAATCCGTTCTGTCGATTGATGCAATTCGGTGAGTTAGTATTGCTGACGTACGATTATCGAAACGCCATTGGTTTGCGCATGATGGGGTATTTGAGCTAGAATCGAATGAGGGTTCTTGGCAGTAACGAAAATTCCCGAAAGAAAATCGCAGAGTGTATGGCCAGCTTAACATTGGTTCTCTACCAGAGTTGTGTGCTGATGGGTTCAGCAGTTACTTCTGCTTCTTATAGTTACGTGTTGTAACAATCTGGGGTTTTTCTCAAATGGTACATCTTTTGGATATCAGAAGTTTATTCCTTCACTCAAGCAGTAAAACTCTGTTCTGTAGTATTAGTCATGACTAAGCACTTTAGCCAGGAGTATTTCTATACATTGGGGGATTACCATGAGGAACACAGAAATCCACTGATCCCTTCACAGTAGGCTGCTAGTTACTTCTTACCTTTTGTGTCTTTGTTGTGCGTTCACCTAATTATTTGGGCTCTGTTTTGGCCAGAATTGTGTTCTATTTTGCCCTAAAATATGCAGCCACTTACATCTCTGTTGACCTTCCTTTGACTCTTGTGTAAAAAGGGATTTTTTTTATACACTTGTACAATTTGTTCTGTGTAATCAGTCGATATACTGTATGAGAAAAAAAAAGCTGAGCAATCTTATTATTTGACATGAACATCAAAGTGGAAAATATCTAAATACACTGCTGTGATGCAAACATGTTTACTCTGTTACTTGCGAAAGCATTTGTATTTTTAGCCAACCATTCTTGTGGCACACACACCTCTACTGGTCAGTAAAGATCATTCAGTTATTTCCTGGTTTACTGACACTGTCCTAGTCTGAGAGTTAATAAACAGAATTAGTCCTCAGAGTAAGTAGGTATGATTATTCTGTATGTTATATTTTGCACAGCATCCAAACTTAGGATAGTAGATGTTCTTGTTCTGATACCAATAGTACATTGTATATGAATCACACAGGGCAAAATATCTGTTTGTAAATGAACTATAGATAATTAAACATCTCTTATTGATCTAGCACACATGATACAGATTGGTGATCTTTTTCATCAACAAAAAATTCAGCTGATGACAGCTAAAGTGAACGTGTACTCCAGAAATTGGCATTTACACATTAATAAAAAGGCAACAAGCCACCACTGAGCCTTGTAACTACAGGCTCTGTAGAGCAATTCATTCTCAAAGATTACAACAAAATCACTAAAGTTAAAGTTGTTCAAGTTCTTCTCTCAGTAGGATAGCTCACTTTGCTTCCCCAACCCAGCAGTGACTTGGCAACCTTCCAGCCATCTAATCCATATGCAGAGTAGGTGCTCCGGGAATGGGAGTAGAGTGAGCCAAGCTGCTGAGAGAGTTGCCTTGAATGACTTCAGCTAATGCTTCTGCTGTGAATTTTGGGGATGAATTGTTCCACAGTGCCTGCAGCTAAAATGGTCAGTAAGGGTGTTTTTTATAGTTACTTTACTGTTTGCTAATAATATGCTATTACCTGAATGTCTATAACCTGACCACAGGCTAACTTTAAAGTAGATATTTAATGAGGTTTTCTGTGTTTGTACTCCTGCATTAGAAATATCTAGACATGTGCACGGCATAATAATTTGTTTTGGACTAAACAAGTAAAAAGGGTAAAACCTTTTCATTCGTTTCGTTTGATGAAACATGATTATGCTGTTTCGGATTCAGAGGCAACAAACCTCCCAATCCAAAAGCGCACATTAAAAAAACCAGAACGAGCGGTGCCATCTTGGAGGCAGGACCTAGACGTATGTCGTATCGTTTTTCATATATTCGGGCATAAAATAATGAGTTATTTTGTATTCAGACGAACGGTCGAATCAAGGGAATTTTGTGATTCAGCAAATTCATCCGAATCCGCATGCACATCTCTAGTAAGGACACATAGTCCTTTTTACATGTGTCAGACAGCCTTTTCCTCTCAGTCCAGGGTGGTGGGTGGAGCTTTGAAACCCTGTGCTCACAGGAAGTGTGTTTAATTACGCAGGGTTTTTTAGGTGAAAGGTCACATAAAATTATTTGGTTTATGTTAAAAAAAATAACACTCATAGATATATAATAGTTACCGAACTTCAGTATAATTACAGTGATTGCTATAGGAGACTGTGATTTCCAACACACAACTGACACTGACCAATTATCTTAATATACACAACATATCCTATGATTCTCAAAGTGAATCTGTGACTATGGTAGGCATATGTAGCAGACACTTTCATAGTGTAGTTCACATTTCTAGGTGTCTGGATGTGTATTCTGATTTGTTGCACAGTCCCCCAGGAACTCAGACTAGTGGGATCTAATGTCTAACAATATCGTCTGTGGTTACTAGCTCTGGCCCACCAACTTCAGCTCCTTGCTGTTAGTAAGTGGGATTACCCATTTTAGCGGTAGGCCAACAGTTGGGTGGGGGAGGCAGGAGGAGGAGACCAGAGCCATCAACCACGGGATGTGGTCACTGTCTCCTTATCAGCACATCTCCCTTTTCTGGGTCTTGGGTCACACACCAATACATCAAAAATAGCATATGCGGGTCAACGACACTATACTTGTATTTTTCAAACTTGTATGGTCATAGATTAGCTTTAAGCCTCCTTATTGATCTAAAACAGCTGCAGGTTACATTATTGTCAAATGTCATTTTTATATACGATTAGGATATTTTACATACTTTTTTGGAATTTCAATGATTCATGTTCTTTCACAGCATCATTTTGAAAATCATGTTAGTCCATGTGTCAAGCCACTAAAAAGATCTCTGCAAACAGTCCTTCGCCATTATATAGACCAGTCATGTTTTACTTTACCTCATTATCGCCTGATGGGCTTTGCTAGGGTTTGTCTTTTCATATTCTAATGACACATGCCAATAAGGAGATAAAAGGAGGCTGCAATCTGTAACAATGAGTGCTGAATTGATCTTCTACCAGTGCATTCAATTAAAATGTGGTGCAGCTGATGCCCAGCATCTCCTGCACAGATATCTCAGGTCAAATGAAATTAACCTCTATCTGACAGTCTATTGGACAGGCAATTTATATGTAGGCGCAGTAGACAGATAAATGTTTATATGTAATTTTTATAGTATAGAGGCCATCAGAAACACAGATGTGGCCAACAGAAGCCTTTGTTGCAACTCCTGCACACAGCAGGCTCTAGTTTACAACATACGGCATAGAACCATGTATGGGTCCCAGTGTAGCATTACTTGGAAACTGTCTACCACAATCCTGTTATATCAGATTGAAGTATTATCCGAGCACTGTAGTTAACCTCAGTATACATGATAGAGCAGCACAGTCAGTTATTTGTATATATTGACGCTTCAGTAGTAAAGGTTTATTTATTGAACACAGCTAGGTGTGGTCCTGGTTGGGGCATTTGTCTAGGAACACAACATCTTTTATTTCACTCATTTATATAGTACTTGTACTTTCCCTCTAACAATTACAGAAACTATGTAACCACTCATAGGGGAAAACTCCAATTTAGAGGGCTTTATAACGAATTGACCTCTGTGTTGTACCTGGCACTTTGCGCCCCTAATAAGTGGCAGCTTTTCCACTGGTACATTGAGATCTTTATTTCGACCCCATGTTATACTGTTTTTGATCATTGCTGGTCTGTGTTGCTTTATTAATTATCTATTTCACATTCATGGTCAGTGGAAAGGTCTTCTCTAATAAACATTCTCTTTTACATTGGTGGTTAGTGGAAATGTACCCTTTTACATTGGTGAACTGTGGTTTTCACTTAGACTTATTGCTATGTTAGTCTCCTGGTGTGAAGGAAGGCTGGCAATGGTGGTGATAATAGAGCAGCTTTCAGAGTTATGGTGCTCTCTTAACTTTCTGTAATGGTCAGACCAGAGAAGGCTTCCTTGAGTCTTCTTTACACATGGCTGGTACTACACTGCATTAGGTTGGTCATTAATCCAAAGAAAAGTAGTTCACTCTTGGTGCCACTTGGTGCCAGCTAGGCAACAGGAAGGGAACTGATGAGTAAGATAATCACTCCACCAAACCAGAATGTATACAAAATGTAAAATGGCCTTATCCACTATTATCACTTTATAAATACTTCTTTTGAACCACCTCCATGGAACGGGGCGGCCTTTCCTCGTGCAGGTAGCACTGCTACAAATTGTCACTTAAGGCCCAACTGCAGGCTCTGTGTTTCTCCACAAGAGACCCCTCCCCCCCAGAGGTCCCCCCAGGTTGAATGTCATGCTTTTCTAATGTTTTATTGCTGCACACATTATGCCCTGGATCTTCGTCCACTCCCAATATTCTTCACTGTTCCTCGGATATGTAAGGAGCAGTGCCGACCTGATAACCTCAGCACCTCTCTGTTTATGAATATATAGTGGATGCAGGATGCTGTGGTGATGCCCCCTTTCTGGGTTGAAGGTCCTTGGGTGTTATTTACCCTAAAAGACAGGGGACATTATAATAGAAGTACTGCAGGGAACAGCTCCAACTTGAAGGTGATGTTTGCAGCCTCACCTGCTTTTTGTAATGCTGGAGAAACACTTTGTCTTAAAAAGAGTTGGAATTTAAGGCACTTGCTCAGAAAATACCCCTTGCATTTTAAACAGTTAACCCCAGAGGGATAACTGTAAAATATTCACAACATACCAGGCAGAGTCTAATTCTTTTTAGAAAGACAGAAAACTGGCAGCTAATCCTGTTTGAAGTCCATTTCCAGCAAAGATTCATTAAGATACTGTTGAGATATGCACATGTAATATGCACTATGGCTAAAAGTTAAATGGTTTGTTGATTCAATAAAGTAACAAAAAGTATCAGGGAAATGTTTTTTCTGTTTTGGTTTTAGAAAATGAATATTGGTGGAAATTGGTCATGTGATGTGGAAGGCAGAAGGACAAGAAAGGGCTGCACTATGTGGAAAGTTTGAAATGCTTAGATGGCAAGAAAGCAACATTATTTCTCACACGAATGTTCCATATGGGAGATAAGAGTGCAGAAAAGATAAGGGGAAACGCTTCCTGAGAGAAACATGTAAGCTGCCATTGCTAAATTCTCATTCTGCATCTACTAGCTGCCTAGCTTTCATGCTGATCTTTTAATACTTTCAATCATTAACATTCAAGTAGAGAGATCAGAACGTCTTACTTTTTTTGATTTGCATTCTTGTTTTGGGTCAGTGACTCAAATGGATTGATACTAGAGAGTCAGCTTAACAGCCAGCAACCAACATTTTTACAAGGAAGAAAGCATTGGCATTCTCCTTGTCTTTGAAATGAAATATTTACTTTAACCAGTGTCTAGTCTTGAGTAATATATCAGTGATGTCTGTGCCCTTAAAAGTTATGGCTTAAAGTGTATTTCCACTTTTGACAAACCCCCGCTATGTTTGCGTTTCTATTCACACAGCATACCTAAAAATATATATATTTTTTTAAATGATTTCCTACCTTTCTAGTTTCTTTGGGCAGACTGCAAGTTACTCTGAACAATTTCAAAGTCAAATACACAAATTGGATACAATGCAGAACACAAGCCCTGATCTCTTTAACCCTTCTTTAACCCTTTGTTTGGACAGGCAGTGTTTACATCTAGTTTACAACTGATGAGCTCTGCCAGCACAGTACAGAGAGGGTTCATTATTGTAAACATTAAATCCCATCTCCAAGGAAAACAAGAAACTCCCCTTGCATTGAGGCTACACCCCACAATGCAAGGGTTAACTTTCTGTTTATATTTAGGGAACTGTGTAAAGCTGTTTTACTTACCTGATTCCCAGCTCCCTGGTGGTGGGAGCTCACTTCTCTCCCCTTCACTCTGGACTGTCCTTGCCGACCACACTTGTCCACACACATAGCCCTGCCTTCTGACCCACGGAGCAGAGGGGGAACAGGCTGTGGGCACCAGTATTGGGGATCAGGTAAGCAAAATTGCTTGACACAGTCCCCTAGACGTCAACGAGCAGATAACCCTGGCAGTGTTGGGTTATCCCCAATGCAAGGGGAGTTTTTGTTTTTCCGGAGATAGACTTTAACTCCCCAACTCTCTTTTTCTAACATTATATAGCAGGAGAAAACTTCAATTTTGGAGTTTTCAGAAAATACGTATTTTTTATGTGCATATTCACACCATACACTCTGGGGGGAATTTATCAAAAGTGGAGCAGATTTGTATGACAACCAATCAGAATCTCTCTTTCATTTTCAAATCCTAACTAAACAAACGGAAGATAGAAGCTGATTGGTTACTATGGGCAACTGCTTCAGGTTCTGTCTGCTCCAGTATTGATAAATTCCCCCCTCTCTCTTTTTGCGAAACCACTTCACTTCTTGTCACAAATGGATGATCTACAGCGCAAGGGGAGGATTCAAATACTGGACAGGATTTGTTTACTTTTTTTTTCTTTAAACGTTCACATGTGCTTAGCGTTTCTGCACATTTTACATGAGTTCATGCGTGGACCTGTGTGAAAAAAAAGGAAACATGCTGCGTAATTCCACACGGCTCCGCACTGCACATCAGACCAGTGTGTTGGTGTGAACTGCACACATAGAAAACAATTGTTTCCTGTGTGGCCTTGCAGAGACCTGTGTTTTATCATGTGCAGAAAAATGCAGATTGCTGGACGTGGTGTGAAGGAGCCCTGAGAATAGACTTCTACCTCCATCTGACAGTCTATTGTAATCCTGCATAAGGAATGGCTCCCCTTCATGAAGAATAAATATAGAACACTACCCAACACAGCAAAGTTACTGTATATCAATGTTATATAATTTAATTTCTCTATAGGTTTGGTATGAATATTAAAGTAGTATTAAACTCTCAAACTTTTTTCGAATAATGAATCCAGATCAAACAAATATATATTACCCGCAAAGTATTTATTTAAGTGTTTGCCCAAGCATTTACAGTCATCATGTTTCTGAACATCTGGCTCCAACTCTCTCAGCTCAGCTTCCCTGAACTTCCTATCCAGTAAAAGATTACAAGGGACAGAGCAGTCTGCAGCAACTGTTCATCTACTCTCTTGGAGAGGGGGCCAGGGGGAGGGAAGTGGTTTGTCTTGCTGTGCCTGTGTGTTTGTGGAGACACACACACAGATTACCAGCACACACACTCCATAGGACCCTGCAAGGGAAAGAAGCCACCCGAAAACAGAATATCAGGATCAGTGCCCCGGGGGGCAGCTGATTCTGCAGGAAACTAAACCTTTTACATTAAGAAGCAGCATCCATTTTAAGTGATTTCATCAGTATTTTAAATAACTTAAAAACCTTTTGGCTGTTATATGACTTTAATACAGTCGAACTCTAGTAAAAACCTATTTTAGTTTTGAGGAGAGGGGTGTATGGTTACAATTTCTATTAGGTTTTTATTGCTGTTTGTGTACCCATTTAGGAAATTGCCCTCACTTCCTGTGTGGCTACCAAGCCAGAAAGTTAGGGGTTTTATGACAAACACACAGTCCGGAATTAAATCCAGAAAGGGATTCTTCCCCTTTCAAAAACAAAAACAACTACGGTAACAGCGAAGCCCCGTTGTTTACCAAAAATCCTCAGAATCATGCAAAGAAATTGGATGAATTGAGACTGGTATGTAGTGGCATTTCCCTCTGTGCCGAGTATGTTAATGAGTTGATATAAAATCCCGTTTTTAAAAAACAAGAGGTTGAACCTTGTTGACCTGGACCCTCCATTAGGCAGTTGTCTTTCTGTATAGATAACTTGCTGTTAGAATCTATAGATACACACAAAATGTTTTCAGTTTAGAGAGCTACCAGTGTCATGAGCAGATTGTATATATCCCCATGGGCCAGCTTTAATGTGCTTCCTCCTTGTCCATTACTGTGTAGGCACATTTCTGTATATTGAAAAAATTACTGTTGTAGTTTGTCTTTGCACCCTCACTATTAATGTGTTAATAGTTAATCACAAATAACTGTACAGTCTTTAGCCCCTTTCGCATTTTGTCACCCTAGGCTAGGTTCCAAATGATCCTAATGTCACTTGATCATATATTATTTTTTAAATATTCTTATAAAGATTCCATCAGAGAGTGGGTGACAACAGCGGTGATCAAGCCTTCATTCAACCCCTTAAATTGCAATAAGCCGTTGTGGATGGACTTTAAATGTGAAATAAACATTTTATAATATTGTAATATATTCCCTTAGGATGTCTACAAATACAGGGGAGAAAGGACACCTGGGTTTTCTATAGCCATGAGAACATTGGTGATTATGAGGTAGAGAGATGTGGTAAATAAAGAACTGAGACACAAGGGGTTAGTGAGAACAAGACCGCAGGCAAAGCTGACTTTAAATTGGACTTCATACAGTGCAATTTCTTTGAAGTCATCTTCAAAGCACAGATATAGTAAGGCGCTGATGCTGATTCCACAAGAAGACAAGTTTTTCCTTTGAAATGATCCACAAGGATACAGCATATTTTATAAATACAAATATGGTTGTTCCAATGCCATAGAAATTATATATTTTAAGAGCAATATAAATGCTGTATAATTAATGCATAATTTACCGAAATTTAAGTGTGACCGGTATGTGACTTCAGTGAAAAAAAAATATGTCTTGCATCTATCCAGCTGCTTCTATTGTACTGGGCTCTAAATGTGTTGTGGGACATAAGCAGTGGAGTAGCACAGAGTAGCAGCTACTAACCAGCTTATGGCCTTGAGCCGCAGGCTAGTAAATAGCTTGTTATCTTTACTAGAGAAGACATTCACACATTTTGTTAGGACAGGTCCTACCAAAAAAATCCTGGCTCCTGGATTGGACAGACTGGCTCCTGAATTCCATATGAACTTAGCCACTCCTGTGTTATGAACATTTTATATGTTTATTTTATTATATGAAGCATGTATGTGTACAGTATACGCTTATTACAGGTGCATGTTGGATCCTTGTCCTCCATTTATATAGTTATGCTCATTCCCAGGGCACCAGTTCGGTGTGGCCTTTGCAAATTAGGATCTTTTAGAACATTAAGCAATGTGTATTAGTTATGCTTTATTATTATTAAGACACAATATTCCCCACCTTTATCCAGAATATTCCAGGGCTTCTCTAACATGGTGGAAGGTAACATTTATACCAGGGGCATAACTACAAATCAGAGGGAAGTGTAGTCAAGTTTATATCTGTCCCCTCTCCTTTTCTTACCTTTTTATAGCACCTGGCAGGTAACTTACCACTGACTTTGTAGGAATCACACTGTGGACCACCCCCCTCTATCTCTATTTACCTACCTTATGGCCAAAAATTGTGATACAGTCTCACAATCTCCTAGAGAGGGAAATGAGGTGTACAGTGCGATCAAGCAAGGGCACAGTTTGCATAATAGAGCTTCTTGTATTTTGTGACTTCCAATGTTCTTTACAAAATGTGTTTATTAGACATTTGTATTATGTGTATATGGACACAGAGTTTAGCTGTAACTGATGTTGACGTTATACAGTTGAAGATACCAAAGACTGTCATTAGTTATTTTACTGGCACCAGAATGAGTCAACATACAACACTGTACCCATTACATTTAGGGCACGTTCAAACCAAAATCGGACAGAAAACATAAGTCAAAGGAGGTCCGTTTACCTGCAATTTCAACCTCCGCTGACTTTTGTTCCATTGTGTTTATTGTTTTCTTCTTTGACAATCTTTATTTTAATTAGCATGTCCTGAGTGGACAAACTTCTATGTATTTTTTTTTTTATTTGTGTTCCGTTTCATTGACATCCATTTTTGACATGTTGCATTATGTTGCGCTGAAAGGAAGTAGAGCATGCTCTACTTTTGTTTCAGCACACTGCAACGCAGCAGTGTGAACTGGTGCCATTCACACACATACATTTTTTTGGGTTACCTTCTGTTGGCATTTATTGACACCCGTTTAATGGATGCTAACAGATTCGGCATTTATAGCACACATTCGGTCGTTAGAGCACACATTTCTGAAAGCTGTACTGAGAGAAGTGTGAAGGCTGTCATGCTGACTTTTTCTACATACAATGATAGTTGGCATGCTAACCTTCTTTTTCTAATGCTTTGGGCCACTGATCCAGAACAAGTATGCTAATAAGACTTTACTCCAACATTTCTGCTCAGCGTACTATACTTACCCAAAGCTCCGAGCCAGCTTGTTCTAAGACCAGTCCTTCCAACATCTGTCCTCCTCCTCTGCAACTGTGTAAGGTCCCATTAATCATCAATGTCTATAAAGTGTATAGACGTGAGGACGCTGAAGAAGATTTCAATACTGCATGGAGGGGGAGAGAAGCTGGAGGGAGCGCTGTGACAGCTGGCTGGCTTGGAGCTTTGGGTGAGTAAATCTTTGTTATTTTAGCACCTAGACACAATAAAGCACGTAACCCTTGCAGTGCAGGGGTAGCCCCGCTGCAAGGGTTAATAAAAAAAAATCCTGGAGTTCTTCTTTAATGTTCTAAAAAAAAATGTAAAGCTTGCTGTTAAATTGATTGGAAATGATATTGCAACCAAAACAGACACCAGCATAGAGTAACGTCATAAACTGCTTGTGAGAGAACACTTATTTAGAGTGCTGACAAGGCTTTTGTTTTTTTTATACAAATAGCCATTAAGTAGAATGGGCTGAGAGCAGAGCCCTGCCATTGATTTGCTTACCAAGGTCAGCATTGCTTTCTCTACATCTGTTCTAATTGGTTCTGCATAATGAGGAGGAATTCAGCCTGCAGATTAACCAATGAGTGTGATGTCCACATATGAACTCTTAATCAGATTGTTGGTGAGCTTGTGAGGGAGGTGAATAGTGTTTTCATATAGGCCTGCTTATGAAGGTTATATAATATACTGTATATGTTCCTTTTTTTTTTCTATTTCCCCCGATTTTGAAAGCAGATATTTGCAGATTTATAACACCAAAGTGTAAAGTGCAGTGTAAATGAAATAAAAACAAACAGAATAAATGTTAGCTGCGTGGTGTGATGAATTTACACATTTCCTGAACGGTACACAGTATGATGAGAACATTTACCAAAAGAAACAAACAAAATCATTTGTTTCATCATGAATGAAGTATAGTGAAACCTCATCAGAAAACTTCCACGGGACCTCTTTATAAGCAGCCCAAAATGCTGAAATCCTTATTTGCTTACCCCTCAAAAAGGAGCCCAGCAGCCATGGATTTACACAAGACTGTACAAAGCTCTCTGCCTACCTGCCACAACAAGTAATGAAGTCATGATGGTAGCAAGTTCACAATGGTATTTTTTGTGAGTCTTGCAGAGCATGTCCAACATTAATGTTTGCTAACATAAATTGTATTTTAATTGATATTAAAGTCAAAAGGTTTTTAAGCTATTTCCAATGTTGAATAAATCACTTACAATGGGTGCTGCTTCTTGATATTTAAAAGATGTAGCTTTCTGCAGAATCAGCTGGACTCCTTGGCACTGGCCTTGATATCCTGTTTGAGGGTGGATCCTATGCAGTCACCCTTGTGTTGTGACTCGACAAACACACAGGAACAGCAGAGCAAAGCCACTTCCCTGCCCCTCCCTTCTCCAAGCTAGTAGATGGATGGCTGCTGAAGACTGTGCTGTCCTTTATGATCTTCTACTGGACAGGAAGTTCAGGGGACCAATATGGACTTACAGATGACTGTAAGTGCTAGGGCAAAAATATAAAGAAATACTGTGCTAGGCAATGTTTGATCACACTTGATCTGGATTTATGACTGAAAAAAGTTTGAGCGGTAAATACTACTTTAAATCCAAGAATAAAAATGTAATATAGTGTAGCTTACCAGTTCTTAGATGTGGTGGGTACATTTGTTTTCCCTTTTTCAGGTTTTTATCCTGTATTTTCACCTGGTTTCTATTCAGTAACACAGCTGGGTGAGAACACTCACTAACCATACTGTATCTAAGGAAGCAAGACTACAACCTCCTCCCATCTCTTTGCTATGGCAGAGGGGGAGGTGTTTTGCAGCACACCGAGAGGAACAATGCTAACTGATAACAGTCACCAGAGGCAGAGAGCGCAATAATTTACCAGCTCACAAGATTTCTGACATAGTCAGCAGGCATTTTTTTGGCATATTTAACAGACCAAAAGGGAGTAAATAAGAGAAGTTTATTGTTGGGGTTTATATACACTTTAACAACTACAAATGCAGAGTATGGGATCTTCCATTTTACAAATGCTGCACAGAAACAGAGCATGTTAAATATTTCACAACAGAATATTGAAGCAAAAAAATCAATCAGGAGTTCTACTTCCCAGTACTGATAGCATGAAGAAAGAGTCTTCTTCAAGCAGAATTCATGAATATGATAGAAGCAGCAGAGCTATGGAGCTGCATTGTGTGTGCCAAGAGTAACCTGTGTGATGTTTGTTACAGCTCAGAATAGAGTATGAACACTGGGGAATTGGCTTGTGTTCAGAGTGTAGTGGGTGTTTTTGTGGGTTGAATTGAAGCACTGGAAGATTCAAGCTAAGATTATGATTATTAAGGTGAATTGCAAATGGCTGATTATGTTTTTGCATTAAAATACCAGGATCTCCAGATCAAGTGCAAGTTCTATTTCTGCAAATGTTTGTGCCCAATATCATTGCTATATGTAAACACTGACTTGGTTCATAAGCATACATTAGGCCCCATTCACACCTCCGTACTTTAACGCACATAATGGAACACAAAACAATGTTTGTGTCATAGGAACACGTGTCAAACAATTAGCGTGTTCATGTGGCCACTTACTCTTCGCTGTGTACGCATGTATAGTGCAATTTAATGCGTTTTCAGCCCTTGGTAACAAGCACCTCCTCTGGATACCTGCCATCTGCTCACACACTGCTCCAAGCTTCACCTCTCATATGACCCCCTCCCACTGTCACTACAGGGAAATAATATCTACAATATAATAATGTGTGTGTTGTGGCATTGCGTGGCAATACCATGGCGTTAGGGGGCCTCAAAGTCACCCAGGGTTGTCAGCTAGAGGGGCTGAGTGGCTCCAGGAAGAAATTATTTGTACCAGGAAAGAACTGCCTTTTCAGTCCTTTCCGTGTTTTCTGGATCATAGGTGGGATCCTGGAGCCAGGAGATTTCTTAGAGCTCTGGGTGGGACGAAATCTGCCCTAAGGGGTGGGCTGGACAGCACCCCAATCTGGACTAATCCATGGCTGCTCCCGAACTAGAACTGAGCACATAGCAAATCCCTCGAGTATATAAATACTTACCTAGCATGCAACACTGGTTGGAAGAACCCCTGTGGTTGGCTGCTTGACTGCTTACACACTCACAGTGTCCCCCATTGGCTGTCCCACACTACAGTAGTCACACTCCACCCAGGTACAATCAATGCCAGAACACCTGGAATTAACCAGATAATTACCAACTATAATCCAGCCAGACTGACTACAGCTCTGGCAATCACCAAATTTCTAGGTGCCACCTCACAAAAGGTGATGGGTGCTACAAAAGCATCAAAATTGCACCGCAATGCATAACAAAAGCTTGCAAATGCACTACAATATATGATAAAAACACACTAAATAAACAGACAATTGGGGATAGGGATACATGTGAACTCAGCCCATTCAGACTAAAGTAAAAGGTTTGCTGGATAGAAGGCACATGCTGCAGTTTGTACTTTCCTTCATTTAGCTCTATCTCTATCCAATTTGTCCCAATGGACCTGCAAGTAAAAGTTGGTACTTCGGGTGTAGGGTAGCATGCAACACCCCCCTACCTCACACATTGCAGC
This sequence comes from Nanorana parkeri, assembly GCF_000935625.1. Taxonomy (NCBI): domain Eukaryota; kingdom Metazoa; phylum Chordata; class Amphibia; order Anura; family Dicroglossidae; genus Nanorana; species Nanorana parkeri. The sequence goes on from NW_017306341.1 coordinate 2,376,056, forward strand.
CCTTTGGGATACAGCCAGGAGCCACCCTAAAATATTATATCCGAGCCAGTGCTCCGGGGACCAGCTGATTCTGCAGGAAACAAAAACGTTTAAACATTAAGGAGCAGCTTCCATTGTAAGTGATTTAATCAGCATTTAAAATAGCTTAAAAACCTCCTGACGCTTAAATAATTTTAACTACATAGTAAAAAAGCAAGTAAGTGTTCACTGCAGAAGACATGCGATTTTCCCTTGTTGTGGAAGGAAAACCGGCTTGATCTCCAGTATGGAGAAAACCAAATAATAAGAGCTGCCTTCATTTGTAAAGTGCAGTTTATTGCTTTTGCAGTTTATTGCTTTGCTATTCTGGTCCCAGGAGGAATCTTTTCCTTGTAAAGAGCAATCAAATTGTATAAGATTATTCAACCTTCTGGGCTCAGGTTATGTTTTTTTTTTTAAATATTTTTATTCACTTATTTTAAAGCTTGAACTCAGCCCACTCCTTTTTTCCTTAAGGCCCCGTTCCCACTGCGCGATATGCAAATCGCGCGTTTGTCGCGCGTTTTGCATATTGCGCGACATCGCAAGATTTGCAGCGCGATGTCGCGTTCAAGCTTGCATTGAGCAAGCTTGAATCGCGGCTAAATCCGCTCCAAAAAGGGTCCTGCTGTAGCGACACACGACCCGCGACAGCAGGACCCTTTGCCCCATTGGATTGCATTGGAGCGCGATATCGCACGGTAATTTGCCGCGATATCGCGGGAATTACCGCGCGATAAATCGCTCAATGTGAACCGGGTCTTAGACTGGCTACAATATACCTATGATTGTCCCATATTCCACCGCTCTCTTCCTTTATGTATTGGCTGATCAGCTAACCTATGCATGTGCCTTACACTATGCAATTAACAATTAGCTTACTTGCCCATAGCTGTCCCTTGTTATAAAAGGTATAGTACACTGTAGGGACATATGTAGAACTTACTCAGCCTGCAATTTGCCTATATATGCTAGATGGCTGCTGAATACAGTCTTTTACATTGTCACAACAGAGCTGGCAATGTGGGGCAGCTGTGATATTCTGCAGCCACTGGTAAGAAATTGTCCTTTCCAGTAATCTGCAGTACAAGCGTAATTAGTATAGTAGTAAGGTGATTGGTTCTGGCTATATGGTCCCAGGGGATGTAGCCTATATGAATCTGTTAGGGATTTTAGATTAAGTGCTATCTGTAAGATGCTGCACTTTGTGCCTGTCTCATTGAAATACAGAATGTGGTCTCTAACTTGATGGTCATGTAAGGGTTAGGGAGCACTGCGGACATCAGTATGATGGTTGAAGTGCTGTCTCCACTCCTTTTCTTCTGTTCCTCTGCAGTATAACTGAGCATTACTTGTGTGTTACATAAACATGCATCATGCTGGATACATCTGCAGTGCTCACTCCTGGCCACGTGCCATACTACAGATATATAAAGGATGATTGCAATATTTTCTGCAGTTGCTGCCAGCTACATGTAAGTGGTTATGTTGGATCCTAATAATAATAAAAGCATCCGGCCTATTGCATGTATAAAAGCTTTTAGTTAAAGTGATCCTAAGCTATTTTACACCCTTCTGTGCTGTCATGCCACTAAATCTGCTAAAACAAAGTATATCTTACCTGTCAGTGGCTCAAGGCTGCCTTTGGCTGCCACTTCCTGGACACATCTGTAGTGGCAGGACATATGCTGTTGAAGTGAGGACCAGTCGATTAGCAGTCCTGCCCTTTGTCAGCAACCACCGTCCATCACAGCTGCATTCAGATACTGCCAGCCAACGGCAGCCTGGAGATGGCAGCTTGGGTGAAAGGACAGTGGGCAGGGGAGTTGTACAATAGGCCACGGTTTAGGTTCATTTAAAGAACATAGTACAGAAAGCAATGGTATTATATTTTTCTTGGCAGCCAAATCAGATATATGTAAAGGGTAATTTAATCCAATAGTGACATTTCACTTAGTAGTTGTCAGAACTTTGCTTCATTGACAGTAATGGGGAAAGTGTGAAAGCCATGGCGTTAGTATGATGGTCAGGCAAACAGCTTTTTCTAAAGAGGAGCTAACTAATAGCTGACAAATTGATGGCACTTTTTTCATTCAGGGACAGATCTTGTGGAAAGCCCCCTCCCGCCAACCTAATGATATGCACCTCTTCAGTAGTTCCCCCTCTATTCAGACCTCTACCTCAGGATTCCCTATATGGGGTAACCATGCTGAAATCTAGTGGCCAATTCCAAGGCCATAGCACTGTCACATGGAGGAGGGGGTGAAGTCTATGTACCCTATCGGATCTAGCAGGTAAAGTGACAATAGCTCTTTAGCATCCTCCCATCTTCTTACCAAAATGATACATTCTTACTCTGGAACTGCTTTTAAAAAGGAACCTCTTGCAAAGCAAACTACTTTCTTTAGAAATCTATTGGCCATTTCAAGTGCCACATGCTCAACACAACAATGGCTGCCTCAGTCAGTGGGCTTTGAGACAGGTATTTGCCTTAATGACACACTCCCTTTTAAATCAACATAAATTTACAATGGTTTGGCCATTGTAGATGTCTCTGGAAATCCACACAATCCTCTGACTAAAGTGAATATATCTGAATATGCCAACATTGGTCCATGAAATAACCTTGTATTTCCCTGGCATAACAAGATTGTTTATCCAGCCAGTTTGCTAATATTTAGAATATAATTTAAATGTGAGCAGCTGCCTGAGTTTTAAATATGTATGCCAAAAATACCATTGCATTTACATTTTTGACATCTTTGACTGTAATTGTTTCAGAAGGTAAACTTCTGGTGTGCTCCTTAAACCTCCATTTGCAAGGGTCCAATTAGACCTAAACCCACTGAACACGTACAATAAATCCTGCTTGAAAGTACACATGCACATTCTGCCTTGGGTTAGGAAGGCAGGAGATGCTGTAATGAAACAAGCCTCAAATATGAGCTATTCAGATGATGCTGTCAGCTAAAAGTCGCATGCCAGCAAAAGTAGAAAAAATGCCCCACTTTCCCAGGAAAAATGCTAATTCATCAACAAGCATATTCTGAGAAAAAAAAAACATAATGATGGCTGAAACAGAGTGGCACCAACACAACAAAACATATTTCACTTTTAGGTGGTTATTTAACTACTCCGGTATCGACATGTTACACCCCCTTCATTATCAGGACATTTTTCAGTTTTCAGTGCTGTGCAAGTTTGGATGAGAAAAAATGTTTTTCTTTTGTGTATACAGGTGAAACTCGAATAATTAGAATATCGTGCAAAAGTAATTGCAGTAAGTGCTGCAAAAGGGGCCCAAACCAAGTACTGAGTACATATGCATGCTTGTACTTTTCAGAGGTCCGACAGTGTTCTATGTACAATCCTTGTTTCATTGATTGCATGTAATAATCTACTTTTTTGAGGTTGTGGATTTGGGGTTCTTGGGGTTTTCATGAGCTGTAAGCCATAATCATCACAATTATGACAAATCACGGCTTGAACTATCTTGCTTTGCATGTAATGAGTCTATCTCATATATTAGTTTCACCTTTTAAGTTGCATTAGTGAAATAAATGAACTTTGCACGATATTTTAATTATTCGAGTTTCACCTGTATATCTAAAGACAGCAGGAGCAGCGGCCCTGCACACACAAGGGTTCACCTCTAGGTCCCTCTGGAACAATGCACCAGTGGACCGTCCATTTTAATACATTGGCCAGTCTGCAGGTTGTTAAATATTCTATAGAGACTTCTGCGCTCAATTACTCTTAAAAAACAGGGCATTCCTCCTTACAGCTGCTCACTTAAATTGGCTGCATGAGCCTGCATTAATATCATTCAAATATGTGAAGCGGCGCTTTCACCCAACACAGTAAACAAATAATATGTGCAAAAACCAAATATAATAGTGAACAATAATACTATGAAAAATGTTTTTAAATTCAACCTTCTTATCAACTGTTTGTGTAAGTCAAAGGTGACAATCTTTAGAAAAAAAGTCTCAAAAGTGACGAATAGTGTAGCAAACGTCCTGTGTCAGTGTGTTAAACACATAATTAAAACAAAGTGTTCATGAAATCGTAAAACGCAGACAGCTCTCTCAAGTCTTAATGTATGAAAAAAAAAAAAAAGGTTGTTAAATAAGTTGGATATTGCTTTAAAGAATAACTTCTAAAAAACATTTCAAAGGTTTCTAATCATAGAGTTTTTTCATTATAACCTGTTGAAATTTTGTACTAATATGCACATCAGCTGACCTAAACCAGAAACCCAAATAATGTGTAGCTGCTGTAGCTATGACTCTAATGTGTAGCTGCTGTAGCTATGACTACTTTTATTAAGAAAAAAAAAATTCTCTCCATGGGCTTGATCCAGAAATCTATAACACAAGAATAATGATCTTCTTTTAGCCATGTGACTATAAGTTTCAAATCATTTAAGACTTAAAGCGGAACTAAATTTAAAAAGTTACAAATTGGGAGCAGGCGGGCTGTTATGCTATGATGCTTTGGCATTAAAGGAGAACTATGGGGTTAATTATTTTCCCCATAGTTCTCCTTAGGGTAACGGGAGGACACAAACTAGCATCCTCCCGTCACCCTAGGCTCAGTATACCGCCAGCTACAGCTCGCGGTATACTGAGACGGCGCAGTATAGCGCAAGCTGCTGTTTGCGATATACTGAGACGCCATAGCTGAAGCGGATCCTGACAATTGTGCCGGGATCCGCCCAGCTGCGTGTGTGACAGCTAGCTCTGCCTATCTAGAGGCAGAGCCAGCTGTACCCGCCCCCTCCCCCGTCCGTTCCGCCAGTCAGCGGTGGCGGATCGGAGCGGGGGATGTCACAGGTCGGCTAGAACTATGAGGTGAGTGAAAAGCACTCACCTCATAGTTCTCCTTTAAAACAAATGTACCTGTCTGTACACAATCTTCTTTAGAATGTACAGTGAGCTGTGCATGGGCAGTTTAGCACACATTGTTAGTATATCTTGGTTCTGGGATGAATGAACTCCTGTGCATGGGTGGTGGAGTTACATCATTCTGCATTGGCCAATTAAGGTGGCCAGTGAAGGAGCATGCAATTGTTGCATCGCTGGAGCAGAGGTATTTTTCGGACTTTAGTTCCACTTTAAAATTAAAGTGATACTAAACTCAGGAGTTAAATCTTAAGAATGCATTTAATTCACTTTTAACTATTGACAAAAATGTAACTTATTTGTGAATCACTCGGCTGTAGATCCTCAAATCATCTCTGAATTGGTGCTGACATTGTCCTTCCTTCTGGAGGGGGGCTACTTTTATTCCCCATGGTCCCTGTTTGTGTTGTAAAGTAGCCACCGCTCCAAACTCACTCCCATGATGGACTACAATTTAAATACAAACTAGTAACCTAAACGTGAGATTGTAGACTTTCACAGGAGCGAGCTTTGAGCGGTGACTACTTTACAACGCACACAGGGACCATGGGGAACAAAAGTAGCCACCCTCCAGAAGGAAGGATGTATACCGTTGTTGGAAGGATCTGTTGTATTTTTTTTTTCGTTCAGCCTGCAGGTTGAATGAAAACAATAGAACAGTGAATGGCCAGCTTTAATCTACTGCCATTGCTGCCTCCCCACTCCATCAGGGCACTTGCTATGTTACTGTAAATGAGTAGGGTTTTCAGGGAGGTTCAGCACTGTCCACCACCAGGTAAGCTATGAGGCCAGGTTCACACTTCTGCATAGCAACAATGCATGTGTGTGACTTCATACTTTAATATGTGTTGCACTAAGGCAGACCATTCATTTGGATTTGCCTAATGCACCAAAAAGATGTATCTACTAGTTTTTGTAATGCTGCATTACCACGTGTTGAGATGCGCTGCAATGCACGTCTAGTGGCATAGTAAATTGGGATTAAGGATGAATGATACCAAAGCGCACCAACATGCAAACATTTGCACATGATAGTATAAACACAGCCTTCTACTCTGGAGCTTACACAGGGTGCAACTGGGGAGGTGTAAGGGAGTGTAGATCAGTGAGTTTGCCTTGTGGGGTGGGGGAACTATCAGCAGCCTTTTTCTTTCATAAATGGGCAATGTGACAGTATCTCTATTGTGGACTATATGCAGCAGCAGCTTGTATGTAAAATTAAGAGTAAAGTTTGCTTTGCAAGGGTAATTTCATTGATCAAGAGCAGACAATTTGGACGCGTATTTGCCCAATGCACACATACTATAAGAGCAGGACATAAGGTGTGCATATTGTGCCAGGTTTTCCTCCGTAACATAACAGCACAGTGTGTCCAGAGGGAGAAGGTATCAACTATACCATGCTGGGAGAACAGAAGAGAGAATCTGCTCCTTGGATTATAGCCCTCACCTTCCACAGCACATCAGGATATAATGAATCCGTTACTTAAATCCGTGTTTAAAAAATATTTTTTTTCTATTTGTCACTGTTTTGTGACATTTATATTGTTACATTTGTCACATCATTATCCTGATTATTAAATTGGGCAGTACAAAGGCCTAACACAAGGACTGTAACAAAAACCAACCAACCAGATTTCACTTAGAGCTGTCAGAATAAGGATTGCTGATTGCTTCTTCCACACATCACTGTTTGCTTTATTTTTAGAGATGTGACACTAGTCATGTCTTCAAATATTAGTACTGACGTACAACTCTCTAGGTGTAGAGAAGACTGTATTTTACTGAGCATTGTTCATATCCATGCTGTATGTGTAATTTTCTTTTTATAAAACCAGGATGGGTACTTACTAAATATACAGCAAAGCGTGTTCTGTAACCTACAGTGTAAACATAGGTTACCAATTGCAGTTCATTTTGTATTTCAGCTGTCAAATAAATGGCAAAGCAGTGATTACTGTAACCACCTAACAATGCAGTAATTGATAACTTGATTAGCTCAGATCACATGCTTTAATCAGCCCATATCATTATTCTTATTATCATTATTGCTGCAGCCTCAGCAGAGGAGAGGGAATACCTTCTTTAGATGATCCCTGTACTTTGGTCGGCTCTTAAACATAAAAATCACTTAATCTGTTCAGAAGGAAAATTGTTTCGTTATCATGGCAACTGCAGAAAGCAGTCGGCACACTCCTCATTGTGCCTGATGTCTGTGGGGGAAGGGAATGGGGCAGGCTGTCAAAATTACTAAATTAATGTAAAACCCTTAAGTGCTAAGGGGGTTGTGAGGCATAGCTGGCACTGAGATGATTAATTACTATTGTTTGAATTTTATGTAGCCATACTCACAAATCTGAATTTAGCTTCCACATTTTTTTTTTCAACCCACAGATAAAGAGCAACATTGGACCTGACCAAAGTTATATTGGGTGTGGATTATTAGCAAATCAGCTGTTTTTATTAATGGTTTTTGCTTCATGTCCTTTTGAGAAGATAATTGGTAATAAGGCAACAACTGAGCGTAATCCTTAATTGTTATCATTAATAATGAATGATTGTATAATTACACACATATGTTTGGGCTCATTATTATTATACTCGTTGTTGTTGTTATTATTATTATCATCAATATTTTTAAAAAGTGTAGTCTTTGTCATCCAAAATTTTAATATTCACATTAAAAAATTATAGTCAATACCACAAATCACACCTACACAACAAAACCCACCTCCATCACAGAAAGGATCCCCAACAAGCTGTACAAATTTTACTTGTTTGATTTACAAATATATGTTCACCTTTTTTAGTGGTGATATTATTGTCGTGTAAAAATAATTTACAAATATTTGACTTAATATGTGGAAAAATCACAAGTTTAGTATCGGCAGTGTAAGATATGTGCCCTAGGTATATGGAAAATCAAATGAAATGCATAGGTGATAGATGTCTAATGAAAGAATTTAATTAAGCAATTAATCTGTGGCTGCTGGAAACAGATTTGTCAGCCTGACCAAATAGAATGAGGAACAAGACAGTGCTTTATAGCAAGGATTTTCTGCCTTCTCTGTGTCTGTAGTGGTACTGGTACATGACAATGTCAGTCACATCATGAAAATCTACCAGTAATATACATAGAATTTTGAGGTGTAACTCCCTTTCACAAAGTTGTGTTCACTAAGTGACATTTTGTGTGTAAAGAGTGCGTAAGCTCATTTGCAAGTGAAAAACATTGGCAGCACTCCTGCCATATTACAGGGAAACTGCTAGACCTTAGCATTGAAATAACTATTTATATATTAGATGTTCTTTAATGCTCTAAGAAAAATTAAGATTTCTTTTTCTTTGTTTTAAAAACTGATACATGTTAAAAAGTGCAGTCAGCACTGTGGACAGCACAGTATTTGACCATTCATCTTTAGGCAGTATAAATGTTTGCATGTGGTTTGACTTATTTCCGCTGCATTTGTATTAAAAAAAAAAAAACATTTGCAGGGAAATGATTACTCAGGCAAATATTAATAAGCGATGTCATTTATTTTATTAATACATTGTGTATTATGCTCATGGTGTTTTGTTTTTTTGAGAACCACTGTAAAGGCTTTATTTATAGAATGATTGTGCAGGTTTCATAATAAAAATGTCCTGTATATTATTGTATTCATATTGCTCTGTAGTCCTGCTGCTGTATTGCATTGTACAACCGGGTATTCCTGCTGCTGGGTATTCCTGCTGCTGCACTGAATAACAGGGTGTGTAGAATTTAGGTATCAGTCAGTTTAAAGAGAACATGACCTGCCATTCAATAGCCAAATATAGCTGCAGTGACCAGAAAAGGCTTTCATGCTTGACAGTGGATTGATAGGGGGCAGGGTTTGTTGTCAGCTTGGTCAGATGTCAAAGTCTTGTGAACAGTATGTGCCTAGCATCCGAGGGATCTTCACAAAGACCCGGATATTCATGTGAAGAATAAAGCTGGCACCTCCCGACCCTACAAGTTGTCTACACTTCTGAAATATTGTTAGCTGTGGTATTATTTAGGCCATGCAAGGTTCACATTAGGGGGGCAGGGAACAGGTAATTCTATTAACAACAACAGGAAAGGCTTTTTAAGTGAAGTGCCTTCTGGATTATGTAGAGAGGTCTGCCAGCCTGTCTTCTGGGATTTGTCTGCTTTTGCCTCTTCAACTCTTTACTTGAATCTTCACCTAAAATATGAAATCAGAAATTTGGCCAAACCACTAAATTAGTTACAGTACATATATGTAGACTGTCAAAATATCTTTTTTTTCCAGCCCTCCTTATGATTCATGTGCCCCAGCTACATAATCTAGCCACTTAATAGGATTGTGCTACCCTCCTCCCATAAACTGCAAGAACATTACCCCCTTTAAAGGAGAACTATGGGGTCAGGGCTTTTCCCCATAGTTCTCCTTAGGGTAACGGGAGGACACAAACTAGCATCCTCCCGCTACCCTAAGCTCAGTATACCGCGAGCTAGAGTTCGCGGTATACTGAGACACCACAGCCGGAGCGGATCCCGACATCGATGTCGAGATCCGCCCAGCTGCGTGACTGACAGCTGGCTCTGCCTATCTAGAGGCAGAGCCAGCTGTACCCGCCCCCTCCCCCGTCCGATGCGCCAGTCAGCGCTGGCGGATCGGAGCGGGGAGGGGGGAATCCAGCCCCTCCCCTGTCACGGCAGAGAACCGTGACAGGATCGAGAGGTGAGCGAACGCCGGTATATGTTCGCTCACCTCCCGATCTACTGAGCCAACCTGTGACAGTCTCATTGTCACAGGTCGGCTAGAACTATGAGGTGAGTGAAAAGCACTCACCTCATAGTTCTCCTTTAATACTCAATGTCTGATAACATCCTAGATACACAGGACTGCACAATGCAGTGAACTCTGGTTGCATTGCAGTGCCTAATCTCCCACACTGTTTGATTTGTGTGGAAATATCATATATAGATAGATTTTGAGTAGTCAAACAAGCAGTGTTTTGAAATACACCATGGACCCCCGTTTATAAAGGAGGTTTCAGAGTTCCTTAGCAAGCGAAGCCCGAGCCATGTTTATGGAGATGGGCCACACAGCTGCCTTATATATGCACCCCGTAATGCTTTTTTAACTCACAGCTGGGCTAATGTATTTATCTATCTATCTATCTATCTATCTATCTATCTATCTATCTATCTATCTATCTATCTATCTATCTATTCTACAGTATCTATCTATCTGCATGCTTTTATGTAGCCATACGCTACAATTGTAGCTTATCATAACAACTTTCAATGAGATCACTCTTTTTAAAGTACACTTTTTTACCCATTCATACTCTCCTTCACAGCACTCCCACATCTAACCTTTCTCCGTGGCAGCTGCTGGTATTGGACCTTACAGGGAGGGGATGTCACCCTTTCTGTCATATGACATGTTCAGTCTTAGCAATTGGCTGCTAGGCTCGAGCACTGCATCATGAGATTTGGTGAGATGCTCCCCCATACCCAGGAGCACCACATATTTTGCAGGAGCTGCAGCTTATGGAGGAGTGGCGTAGAAGTGATGGGACTATTAGTCGAGTGGGCATTTAAGAAACCCTATCACTTTGCCCTGAATTTTTCAAGAAGAATTAAAGGATAAGAACGTTAAAATTAGGAATATTTTTATAGAGGATTAAGGGTCCAGTCACACCATATCCAGTGTGCTCTGCTGCGGTTCACATCTGGAAAAACATTTTATTACCATGCATTCCTGTGCGGCCAATCATACTGCGCGCGGGGGACGTGTCTGTGGTGCCATTGACATGAATGGCACTGGCACGCCCCCTCCCGCCTCAGAACGCTGCCTGGCTTGATCTATGCGATCCAGTGCATTCCGGGGGCGAACCGCACTGGAACGCACTGCATATGATGTGGCTGGGCCCTTAAAAGGACTTAAATAGAGTTGTGTAGCAGATGGACTTTTGTAACATTAATCTCAGTATAACTAATTCTGAGTTATACTAGAGTTCTTTACATTTAGTGTGAAAGTCATCATTTGCTGATATATACAGTCTTTATATTGTTTGTAGTGATTGTGTGTTTGATTTAGGTGACTAAATGTGCCTCGTGTTTCCACCTTCGCCATGCAAATCTATTCCACCTACATTTGTATTTGGTGAATTTGTGAGTTAAACCATTCTCAGCCATCATGCACTGGAGACTCTAGTTTTGCAGGCAATAGAATATTAACATTGGAAATGTACAGGAAAAATCTCTTATTTTCTATATGCCTGTTCTAGATGTTAGGCACAGTTGGCTTTCATTTCAGTTTTTATAAATGCAAGCAGAACTAATGAGCCAACGTACTTGAGGAAGCCACAGGTTGTACATTTGACATCCAAACATAATTACAGAACTATGTTTGTTGGTGTATAATTCCATTTGTTTGGATTGTAATTTTACACTACTAGTATTTCCGGTGGATGAGTTATACTTGCACTTTGCTGGGATCACACGTCAATATACACCCATACTGTTGTATGTTTGTCCTAATGAGAACCAAATATTTTAGCTACTCCCAGTTAAACAGAATAAATCCTTTTTTTAAGATTAGTATTGTAGGGCATGGATGATCAGCCTTGCTAATTCCGACTACAGTGTATGTTGACTACATCAGGTCATTCAGAAGGGAAGAGCAGCTCAGTAGGGAGGCAAGGTAAAAACATCCCTATAGCAAGTAGGGAGTCCTTACAGATTCATCAAACATTGGTGATCCAATAAATTCTTGTATCTTTAATGGTACCAAAGCAGATATTTATCAAAATGAAATTAAAAATTGCATGCATTGTTGGTGAAGGTTCGAAAAATAAAGCAAAACATGACCAATACAGTCACCTTTTGCTGCAAGCCTGTTATGTGTCTTTTTTTATACTAGACATAAGGACTGTGCTGTGCCCAAGAAAACTTAAGTGAAACCCTCTTGCCTTGATCATAATGAAATGCAACCAGTTACATCACTGTTAATTGTGATACAAATGGCATCCTCCCACCATCTGGCTGGCAATCATATGCTAATGTGTGTAAGAGGCAGTATTACTCTATGGAAATGAAATACCTTGACTATAATAAAGGCATACAACATTTAAATTTCAGGTTACTGTAAACCCTAACACCATGTACCATACCATAAATGTACTTTTATCTATTCAGTGCCATGCATTGGTTTATTTAGCTGAAACCTTGTGCATCATAAGCAATTGCCATTTTTGAATCTTTTATTATTTTTCATCCTGCACTCCAGTGATGGTTGCATTGCATTTCTCATGTGGAATTTCTTATTAGTCTTCCATAAGCTAGTAAATTTGCAGTCTGCTTAACCACTTATGGGCCTATAAAAATCCTTAGAACTGGCAAAGTTTTGCTGATCGGGAGGGGTTTGGCATTTGGTGATCACTGGTCAATAATGTCCAGTTTGGTGTGTATATGTTGGGATTGGGAACTGTGTTCTTGAATAATGCTGAGAAAGAGAATATATGTCTGTCTGGCTGCTATGAATTCCAATTCAATGATTACAACAATATGGTTATTTGTATTAAGTCACTGTAAGAAGGGCATTTTTGTAGGTGGTGGTTAACAGTAGAAGTTATGCCTATCCACTGATCATGTACAGAAAATGCAGCAGAAGAAAGAAAAGTTTTGTACGTAGTGTACGCTCAATACGTCTTCTGAGCCACAGCCTGCTGCGCTCTATACATTTCTGTCTTGATGTTTGTTGGTCTGTACAGAACAACTCTAATATTACTCTGTGGTCCACATAGCTTTTCTTACACACAAATCATACAGTGCGTCAGCTCTGCAACTCATTTCAGTGGTCACAGAACTCATGACACCATAATGAATGCATTAACTGCCATTAAAGGAGAACTATGAGGTGAGTGCTTTCCACTCATCCTCATAGTTCTAGCCAACCTGTGACAATGACACTGGCTCAGTAGATTGGGAAGTGATCGAACACATACCGGCGTTCGCTCACTTCTCGATCCTGTCACGGCAGAGAGCCGTGACAGGGGAGGGACTGGATTCCCCCTCCATGCTCCGATTGTCCAGCGCTGACTGGCGGAACGGACGGGGGAGGGGGCGGGTACAGCTGGCTCTGCCTCGAGATAGGCAGAGCCAGCTGTCCGTCCGTCCGGGATCCGTTTCAGCTGCGGCGTCTCAGTATACTGAGCTTAGGGTGACGGGTGGACGCTAGTTTGTGTCCTCCCGTTACCCTTAGAAGAACTATGGGGAAAAGCCCTAACCTCATAGTTCTCCTTTAATGTGCATTTTTAAAATAACGAGATTGACTCTAATTTCAGATTGCAGATCAGCAGTCAAAATGCAGTGTGCAACTCATTGCAACATAATGCATTGCTCTGCAAAATTCATATCAGTTGATTATTTCTTATCTATGCATTTTACCTGCAATGCAATTGTGGACAAGACCCTATAGATGTGTGTTTTTGTGTCCTGCAAAGAGTGCTGCAGTACTGCCTTGTGCTGTGTGCACCTAACAATATCTCTTCACCATATAAGTGAATGGGGGTCACCCTGGCTGCACTGAGAAAGTGGTCAAGATGCCTCTATGATAACGCTTTGATACTGGAGTGCAGGGTGGGGTAATTGGAAAGTCAAGCAAAATGGAGTACGAGTTCTGCAGTATACATGATTCAATTGTTATTTGCCATGTGCTTATAAATATTGAAGGAGAGCATATTCTGATCAAGCGTAGGGGAGAGGATTAAGCCTGCAGTGTTCCCTCTAGAATATTTTAATTTACATAGCTTGTTCAGGAGATTGTTTTCTGTTAAAATAAAACTTTTTGTTTCCTTTTCAGTTGTGTGTAATCGGCTTTTTGGCATACAATAGTTACACCTTTTTATTCTGCAGTTCTTTTAGTTTGTTACATGAACTCGGTTGTTATGGTTTTGGATTTAAAGGTGCAATCACTCCAAGATCAGAAAGAAATTGGGGAGGATCCGTTGACTTGCAATTGTGCCTTCCTATTTCCTTTTGATCTGTTGAATTGCGATCTGTTTTTCAACTGAAAAATGGATGAGTGCGCATGGGGTTAGTGCACTCCGGATCCATTGCTTTATGTTGTGTTGCAATGTAACTCAACAATGCAGAGTGGTGTGAACTGGTTCCATTCACACCCATTTATTTTTCGGTGCCCTTCGTTAGCATCCGTTGAAAAATGGGTCGCAACATAACAGATTTGGTGTGAATGGTCCCTCGGTAAAACGGTCACATGAGATTTTTTTTATTGCTGCCTCTAAAGCATTCTAGATTGCCGTATATACGTGTTAATGGTTTAAACAAAATAATAGCAACACCTCACAATACGGAATAGAATCGCCCATTTCCTTCAGAACATCTTCAGTCCTATTTAGAATTCCGTCATTCAATAGGAAAAGCCTCCAGTTCATTGACAAATGGAGGAAGTTGATATGTTATTCTCACTTTTCTCCAGAACTTACCATAAAGGTTTAGTGATTCTTAGATGTAGGGACTGATAAAGTAATGAAATGCTTTGAATTGATCCTGGTGCTCAGAAATGTAGCATTGTACAAGAGGCATTATCATCATCAGAATATGAAAACATTGTATGGGAGCTGTGCTTCCACCACTTGCTCAAGTCAGATCAGTGCAAGATGAATTCATTTTGCTTGCTGTTGGTTACATTACATTGCATATGGCTATTTCTTTCATTTCATAGGCCTGCTAGTTCGCTAATATTGCTACAAATGACCAGCAGCAACACTGCAGATAACATTCCCATGTGTTCTACTAATATGTCTTGTGCACTCTATTTACAATTCCAGAGACTTATTTCATGCAAATATCTAAATATGCCCCATGCCCCAGATCACCTATTCCCGTAAGGCAACTGAGTCCTAAATTGTGTGGGACATTCAGCTTATATGACCGTGAATTCAGTGCTGGAGGCTCTATGACATTGACGACGATACAGCAATGACTTCATTCTTACTGCATGTACACTGCAGGGCAAGCAATGCTTTAACCATGAATGATCTGTCATATGTTCACATCAAAATGGTTTATACATGATTAGTACATTGAAACATACTGCTGTTAATAAAAATGTGTGCACATGTAGAAAAGAAGGCATTTTAAAACTCCATGCTGCAAATCAGGTCAGTGGTGCTCCATCCTTCTGATCCTACTTGAGCATGGTGCAGCATGTGATGCCAGTGATGCGGATAATTCTATATTTGGCAGTTCTATGTCAGAGCATCTTGCACAAACTCACCAGATGTACTTACTGGATCCATGCCACTAGTGCATCTGGGGACGTATTTGGTTGATATTGATTTACTAAGGAGCTCCTGTTTAAACTTTGGGGATGACAGACCACCTTGCCAACTGCAGGCAGCTTGTGTATGTATTTAAAAGGTTTGTATGTCTAGTAGTAAATAAAGTTCTGTCATTCCAATGAGTGGCTTTTTTAAAAGGACAATTTCAAGTGCTGGCCTGCTGTAGTTACACCATGTTTAATGCCTGGCACAGTTACAATCCAGTCTCTGTTTACAGTGACGTTGTGGAGAATATAATATGCTATAATATGCCTAAACCCAAAACAAAAATGTAATATATTTAATTGTACCAGTCTTTAGATATTCTTTTTTACTAGTTTTTCCTTTATGTTTATGTGTTTATTCTGCCAGTAACACACTTCCACACCTAGGAAAACAGGACTCATTCTACTATATCAGGACTACGGAACCCCCACCCTTCTCCCATTGCCCATTAGCTCATATGAATTTCAGCAAGATCAACAGGTATTTTTTGCAATTATCAAACAGATATAACAAGCCTTTTATTTATATTTTTAACAGGCCAAAGGGGAGAAAAGTTGTTGGGGTTTACATACACTTTAAGTATAATTCTGGCATTTATGTTAATTCATTCTCTCCTCTAAACTAGTATTATACCTAGTGTAAGGGGGACAAGACTCATTAAAATGCTGAGAGTACAAAAAGTGTGTTTCCTTCAGAGCCCTAAGCCTTGAAGCCCAGTGCCCAGGTGGCTGCTATGGGGCCTGGAGGGGGAAGGGGGCCCCATTAGGTCATTGAGGCAAATTAAAAATAGAACGTATAAAGATAATACAATACTGTATTATTCAGGGGTAGAGTGGTTGCAGTTGACGAAAACTCTGATCCCCTGTCAAGTCTACAATGTAGAGATGACTTAGGATGCACAAGAGGAGTTTGGGGGATCTTGGCATCATTACTCACAGCTCAGAGAAAGGTTATCAGGGAGGGCCCCATCACATTTTTGCTATGGGGGCCTGTGATCTATAGTTACGGCCCTGCTGGAGTCCCTTCCCATTTGTAGGTGAGAAACCTAAGTGGCGCATGCACCCCGTGCTCAACCCTGCCAGACAGAGACTCACCCTAGTATTATACTAAGTAGGTATTACTAGTCCCAAAAACATTTTTTTGCAGCTTTCTGCCATAATATCTTCTGTGCAGGACTGTAAAAAATAATGTTAAGTCATCAATTATTTATTTTGTTGACATATATTATCTATCATTTGTATTCCTCTATTTGACCGCTTAAGAATACTAAAAATGAAAGCTGAGTGCCAGACAAATATTTCATTACACAGATGAAATAAAAGAGCTGTCCATGTAGTCCTGAGATTTACATACAGCACAGCCAGGTGGATGACACCATGTTCTCTGATACAAAGAAGGAATACACTGATGACATCACCCTGCCACCACCCTATTGATTGGACATTGAAGGAGCAGCAGCAGACCTAGTGGTTTGTTTTGGCATTGTTGTTAACTGATTTTCCTCTCATTTTTATGAACTGTTTCAATTGCATGCAGTTTGGAATAGATCACTATCCCTGGACACACAATAGATGTGTCCAGGGACAGTGCTCTATTGGAAACCGCATGTGATCCTATTCCGATTACATGCGGGTTACATGCACAGTACCACTTACAGATGACTTCTATCACCCGATCATTACCTTGCACGGGTGACTTTGGCTGCATCTGAATGGAAGATTTGGGATTCCTGCCGCAGGAATCCCAAATTGCACATTTACGCATATGAAAAATCTAGGTGTCAAATGATGTCAGCTTCCCCAAGAGGCTTTTTTTGTTTTGCTCTATAAAACTGTAGTAAAGGTGTCTGCCATAATGTGCTAGTATGCACAGCATATTAACACATTATGGCAGACTTATCTTGCAGTGATACAGTTCCAAGCTGCACTCCATAAAGCATTCATAAACTGTTGCTAGCAGCGACAGCAAAGGATGGTCCCATGCAGTGTCAGACTGCAGTGCACTTGAAGAGGAAGAGTCTGGCTGCAGCTGGGTTTCTTTATTTACAATACATCTTATAGGTCATATAGCCAATATTTCGGGGCCACACAGAGTCCCTTCTTTAACTATCTAGAAGATATGTTTTACGCACACCATTCTGCTTCAGAATATTATCTTTATTCATATTCCTTTAGCATGACATTTGAATGCAACATTTCGGAGCCTCACAGGGCCCCTTTGTCAGGTAAAATGTCCAAATTCAAGTCTTCCATCACTATGAAACATTGGCTATGTGACATATTGTAAACAAAGAAACAACATTTGCAACTTTAGGCCTCATTCACACACAACGCAAGCACAATTGTACATTGTGTATATACGCGTCTATGCGCGTACATACGAGCGTATATGCGTGCACTATATGCAATCACAGAATGCATCACTCTTAATGGAATTTTTAATGTGCTGTACCCATGTACACACGCGTAAATACGCTGCCCAGACGCATCTCTGTTCCATTCTGTTTTTGCTCATATATACGCTACACAAATATATGGCTCCATACGCGGCTGTGTGTATGGAGCCATTTATTTGCATATGTTGCATATGGTACAATACGCACGTACGCGCATATACGCGCGGCAGTGTGAATAAGGCCTTAAATGGAGTGCTGCTTTCTCTTCCTCTATTGAGACTTACCTTGCAAGGGGGTTCCCGTCAGTGCTCTCCTCCGTTGGCTTCCATCTTCCTCGCCGGTCTTCTCCCGGGTTCAGCGTCTTTGGCGTCTTGGGATGATGTAACTCCTGTGCATGAGAGTTACCTCATCCCACCGCAGGATCTTGCTAACATATAGAGCGTCTTCTGTCACAACAGCACTACCTGTCAGCTTTTTTTTTTTTTTGAAAATTACTTTACTTACGCTTTAATAGAATCCCCCCATCTAAATTCAGATAACCCCCTTTCTAAATCCCAGGAATGTTTCAAGCCTTTGCAGAGAGTGATGTGAAATGGGTAGTATTCATGCACAGTTGTCCTTTTGTGCGCTCTAATCATTCTTTCACAGTCCAGTGGTTCTGGTGATACAATCACAGTTAATGCTCTCATAAAACATTGATTCACATGATGAGCTAAATTAAAGAGAATCCAAAAAACAACTGCAGCAGCAAATTGCAAGCCAAAAAAAATCGGCAGAACATCAACTCGCTCGTTTGTTCTTCCGCCTTGGAGAGGAATATTTATTTTTTTCCATGGTCTTTAAGGCTTCCATCATCCTATATAAAAACATATTTTACATTGTATCGGTTAGTTAGGAAGCCATTAACATAGTTGTCATCTGCTGTCCCTTATTTACATAATTTAATCCTTCATACTTTAAATATTAGGTTCAATTTTCTTAAAGGAGAACTATGAGATGAGTGATTTCCACTCACCTCATAGTTCTAGCCGACCTGTGACAATGAGACTGTCACAGGTCGGCTCAGTAGATCGGGAGGTGAGCGAACACATACCAGGTTCGCTCACCTCTCGATCCTGTCACGGCTCTCTGCCGTGACAGGGGGAGGGGCTGGATTCCCCTCTCCCCGCTCCGATCTGCCAGCGCTGACTGGTGGAACGGACGGGGGAGGGGGCGGGTACAGCTGGCTCTGCCTCTGGGGAAAAACACTGACCCCATAGTTCTCCTTTAATGATCTTTTAAGTTTTCAGTGGGCTTTTGTGCTATTCTACTATCTAATTGTACAATCCCCTTTATATTTACCAGTGACTTCGTAGTGCAGAGACATACCCAGAGCTTTATTTTGACATCAAGTCTGCCCTAGGTACACCTAACGATTACGCTTTTTTATTTTTTTAACAAGCACTGACAATTCCTACGCTCTGCAAAACGCCCAAACACCGAAATCCCATTATTTCCTATGGGTATGGTTCACACCTGGGCGTATTACAGGCCGTATGAATGCGCCACAAAACGCCCTATGCCCAAAGAAGTACAGGAGCTTCTTTGGGGCGTTTTTGTCGTGTCACAATAACGTGTCAAAATAAGAGCTCATTCGTTCTGGCTGTTTAATCATTCCATTTTGCATCTCGCTGTTTCTGTTGCTGCTACTATTGATCGCATGTTACACTGTTAGGTTTGCTGTGGTGCTACTATTTCTTCATGGTACCCCAGCGCCCCTAGCCATCGCATGTGTGTTGTGTTGCATTGCACCATGAGGCATGGTAACTTATTAACATGTTGTATTGTGTTTCCATTTTTAAAAAGGGTCATGCACTTCTTTTAGTGCGATTAAGATGCTGTTGGCAGCCCATTTAAATAAATAGGTTCCACTACCGCAACACACCCTGCAGCACACGCGAGATGTGAACAGAGCCTTATGATTTTCTTTCCTGACTACACTGTGGTGCTTTTTTTGCTGAGTAACTTTTTTTTAGGGTCTCCTTTTTCATCTGCGTTTCAGCTGTTCCATTCCTAACAGATCATTTGACATTGGTTGCTATGACAATATGGGATGTACCAGCTGATTTCACTTATAGGAAACTACAATAAAATGCAAAGCTAGCAAAAAAAAAGAAAAAAACTAGATGTGCTGTCGATAGCAATGTGTGGATGGAGGTTTTGTGCGGTTATTATATGAGTGTTCTCTCTAGATATTGTTTTTCCTTGCTGTAGAGCCACAGTTATAGGTGTGATAACTGGTTGGTACAGACTGCAGTACTGCGTCACACTGTCTCCCCACAAATGCATTCTGTGTAACCCTCATGCTATAATACAGCTGAATTTGTGTAAGTTATTTAGTGGTCAGGCGGATGAAAGCCAATTGGCTGCTTGGGTATAAATCATTTTAAACGTTGCTGTTTGTCCTATTCAGTAAAGGTGATGTGACGTGTTTCTCTTTACAGCGCTGCATATCTCGGACCTGCAGCTTTTATGCGTGTATCTTAAATCTATTTTTGGTGTCATGGGTAGAGGTTACAGGAATGACATGCAGTGATTTAAAACATGTTCTCTTACATTAAAAGTGGTGACATTAAAAGAGAGAGGAGGCACACTACAGATCTCCTGCTCCACATTTTCTGCATTGCAGAAGTTAACTCTTCGCTGATACAGTATGTGCTATGCCCATAGTAGCCGACAGAGCTAACGTGCTCTCCTAAGCTAACATACTGACAACTCACATTTATCATTCTAATGACCTATTTCTGAGTAATAATTGCACACTTTATTAATTAAAGGGGTATTCCCAATTGCCGAAGAAGTATACTACTTTATCAAACAGTATTGTGTAGTAATGTGTATATAGGTTTGCTTATGGAACCACCACCACACATACAAGTACACCGACACATACACACCTGCATCATCCTCTCTTTCACAATGGCAATTTTAAATGACTTAAAGGAACTCTGATATGTTGCAAGGAAATTAGCAGAATAGGATAAGGGCTTACCGGACCTGCTTTTAGACCCTGGGCTCCTGATTGCAGGACTGATCAGTAAAACCCATTCTAAGGCCTTGAAATTGCTAGAATGATGTGCAGTATCATTACTCTATACTTAGCGTAATGCATCATGCACAGTAACTGTAGGGCCCAACTTTATTGAAAGTATTGCAAACAACAATGGCTCTACTACTTTTCAGCAACGTCATTTAAAGGTAATCTGTTGCAAAGCAAAACTCTTGTGTGAAGTTTCATGGAAGCAGCCTTGCCCTAATTTGTATACTGGTTCTGGAGCAGTGAAGCTGAACCTAGCTATGGAATCACTGCCCTGGAACTAGCATGCAGCAGGGATTAGCATAATAGCCTAATCACACATGTTAATAGCCTAATAACACCTGTTTGCTTCATGAGTCACTTCAATTAAATCCCCTTTCTTGTTACTTCTGAACCATTTTTCTCCAACTAGGTGAACACAAGTGACTCCTTTATTTAATACATTCTTTATTGAGAGGTGTAAAAATTCTGTTCTCTTACAGTAAGTTTTTGAGTTGTGCTTTTGACTTGCATCATGATATGATATCATTCGGTTTATACCACATACCGATGTGTGCTTGTATGTGCCATTCATGCCTTATTGTGCAGCTTGGGTGGAGTTTCTCATCATTAATGTAGGTTTTTGTTTGCATGGATGGAGCTTGTTATTAGGTTTATGTCATCAGTATAGGCCAGGTGGTCAATATTGAGAGCCAATAAATAGGTTCCAGGAATCTATGTGTTGTAGCTTAATTCTGTGAAAATTTAGGCAGTGTGTTGTTACTCTTTTGGACATGTGTGATTTGCTCTCAGTGTTGGTGGCTGCAGCTTCTGCTGCATTAGTCCTGGAGGAAGGGGAGCAGGGTGTAGTACTGTGTGCATCCAGTTACTGCTATTCTAGAACAGATAGGACAGTTTTGGGTCCTCTATACAAAGCTAAGAGAGCAACAGGACAAATTTATGGATTATGCCTGCATGTCCATGAACAAGTAAGGTGCTGCTTGCTGTTTGGCCTACCTGGTAAGCAGTCCAACTCTATGTATCCAATTTGTTTGGTCAGATAGTCTTATATTCCCGCTCTGGTGCTGAATTATTTTGCCTTTTTAAAAATCTTTCTTAACTTTGTGTAACCATGTAGTGCCGGCCTGTCTATTGTTTAGCATTCAGAACCTTTTTTACTCTGTAGAAGACTTGTTGATATTTTATCCCGATTTTGATGAGTTTCTTGCCTTTATGATACCCCACCTGGAGCATCAAAATACCTTAGGGTTAGAAGACTGTTAAGGTGGCCATACACTTTACAACCATCGCAAGACCTTAGTCTTGCGATGGTTGTAAAGTACTTAAAAAAACGTACGATCTGCCCATCTTGGACAGGCAGATCGTACTTGCGATCATCGCAAGCCCGCCCCTTTGAGGGGCGGGCTTGCGATGACTGCAATGAGGGGCGGGCTTGCAAGCACGGCAAACGGGCAGTGTGGGCGTGCGCACACCGGCCCGTTCGTCAGTTGTCGAACAAGCAGGCCACTCACTCGCCGAGAATCGTACGATTCCCGGCGGGTTTTCCAGCCTGCTTGTTCGATGGAAGACGTGCGACCGTACAGTAGAAACGGTTGCACGCCTTCCATACACTGTACGATTCTCGTACGATCGCGGGATTTCCTGCAATTCTCGTACGAGAATCGTACAGTGTATGGACACCTTTAGGGGAATTTATCAATACTGGAGCAGACACAATCTGGAGCAGCTGTGCACGGCAACCAATCAGCTTCTGTCTTTCATTTTCAAATCTTAAATGAACAAACTGAAGAGAGAAGCTG
This sequence comes from Nanorana parkeri, assembly GCF_000935625.1. Classification (NCBI taxonomy): domain Eukaryota; kingdom Metazoa; phylum Chordata; class Amphibia; order Anura; family Dicroglossidae; genus Nanorana; species Nanorana parkeri. The sequence continues at coordinate 2,398,594 of NW_017306341.1, forward strand.
ATTGGTTGGCATGGGCAACTGCTCCAGATTTTGTCTGCTCCAGTTTTGATAAATCCCCCCCCCCCTGTGTCCTTATGTCAATGCTAACAAAAGTAATGTCACAATAACAAATAAGCTCAATATACCGTTCTTCTTTGAAGAAGCATTTTGGGTTGAGCAATCATAGTGGAAGATGCCTGCTCCCCCTCTTGTATAAGGGCCTCCACATGGATAGAGGAGCCTTTGAGAGACATTTTTGCTCTGGACACTGAACAGCAGGCAAACATTTTCTTCATCACATGACATAAGGTCACAGCGTGCAGACCTCAATCACACACAACCAATGCTCAATATCTCATGGCAGCACATGTAATGGGCGTTAGTATGCTTCCCTGTTGATTAGTATTTGGCGATGCAATGCATTGCAGCACAGAAAAAAACCCACATCTGACTTTTCTGTAAAACTGCAATGCACCACAGCACATAAATGTGCACACATCCATACAAATGATTGTCTAATTAAAACACGCTTTTTGCGGTGCGCTGCAAGAAGTGTGAATGAGCCCAAAATGTTTTCAGAGCTATTCTGACAGAGCATGCAGCATAGTACTTTTTCCGGAAACCAACAAGAGTTAGCTGATGTCCATAAACATTTTGTTTTGGTTTATATTTGTATTTCTTCCTTCTTCATACTTGGAATGCTATATATAAATGTGACTTATAAGAGGTTCTTAGGAGGCTCTTCAGTGATATTAAAGTCAACATATTTTTGAGCTATTTCAAATGCTAATCACTCAGATGCGGAAATAATTTACAATGGGTGCTGCTTCTTAATATTTAAAGTTTTTAGTTTATTGCAGAATTACCTAGTCCCCTGATCACTGGCCCTTTTATCCTATTTTGGGGTGGCTCCTTTACCTTGCAGGCTCCTATGGAACCACCCTTATGTGTGCTAGTAAGCTGTGTGTGTTTCCACAAATACACAGACACAGCAAGACAAGCCACTCCCCTGCTGCTCCTTCCTCCCTCCCCCTTCTCCAAGCTAGTAGATGGACAGCTGCTGGAGAGTGCTCTGTCTCCTTGTTATCTTTAACTTAACAGGAAGTTCAGGGAAACTGGGCTGAGAGTTGGAGCCAGCTGTTATGAAACATGATGACTGTAATTGCTTAAGCACAAATGTAATAAAATACTTTCTGGACAATGTATATTTGTTTGGTTTCTTAAAAATATTTGATACTTAATACTACTTTAAGGAAGACACAGTGATATTGCTGCTTATACCATGAATGAGGGAGAAAGTAAAATGGTTGATATCAAAACTGCCTGGTTCATTGTGTGAACAAGCTTTTAAAAACACTAACTGTGGTTATGAAAAGGTTAATGTAGGCTGAATAGTTTTTAGCTTCGGAGTGATTCATAGCACACTGATAGTCAGCACTGCCTATTCAGACAATATTTCTGGTGGGCCAAATGTGCCATCATTGAGGAGACTGAGTGTAAGCTGTTGAGAAGTCTGGTGGCATAAGAGGCAAGGCAGAAGCTCATTATGGACCATGAGGAAAGAAAGAGGAGGTAGAAGGTAAGCTGAATGTAGAGTTTAGGAGGGAGGGTATGGATAGAGGGGGCAGAATGTCTGCTGCAGATGCGGATCAAGGGGGTGAGTGGACAGTGCTGCTGAGTACTTGGGTTAAGGGAGGATTGGGTAGTGCTACCATTAATATGGATTGAGGGCACATTGGGTTGAGACCTCACCTTATGTTGAGATCGACTTGTATACCATGCACCCTTGTATTTCACTGTGGAAATCTTATCCAATGATCTGTAGATGTTAAGGTAAAGACATTTCTCTATGGATTTTTTGTGACGGACATGAATGCATTTGTTTTCAAGTCTGTTTCTTAAGAGACTGGATTTTCAGGACATTCAGATCCTGTCCCACAGACACATAGGGGTTGGACATCTCTAAAAAGTTACCTAATGACAACTTATTGTCCCCTTCCAGAATTTTGCTGTCTTAGGACACAGATGCACATAGATGGGATTTAGGATTTTGTAACAATCTCAACGTTGTCTGGGAAAACACTGCTAGTAGCATTTTTATATATATATATTGTAAAGACTGTGCTGGTTCTATAAATAGCCTCAGCAGTCTGTAAAGTAATGGATTCTCTGACCTACACAGACAAGAGCTGATATCTGCATGTATTGCACATACCTTTCAGCACTGTGTGATGCAGACCTTACTATGCTCTCCAAGGACTGAGATTTGGAGCATATGGTTAGGGCTCAGAAACATAAAGATTGGCCAAGGAGTGTATCTGCAGATCAAACAACAAGACAGCAGATGATGGATAGCGTACAGATGAGGTATAATATGTATGGTGTAGTCAGACATTTTAAAGACTAATTTATAAATGTGATACCATGGATAACACATTTATTTTAGTTTTGGATAGAATAGGGAAGCGTTGGAACCCCTGTTAGTTGTTTTGTTGCGATCTGTGTTCCTAATGTGGAAGGCCATGGAGAGCAAGTGAAGGTCAGTGACATGAGAGAGAAGCAAAGCTCAAAGAATCTTCTGTATCACAGCCTCAAAAATCTACCAACATGCTGGAAAACAAAGACTGAGTTCCTAGTTCCCATATTCATCAATATGAAATAATAGAAAAACGACACGTGCACAAACAATCAAGGTGCTGTTACTTGGTAAACTCCTGGAATAAACACAGAGGGAAGTTTGTTGCCTGTCCACTCACATGCAGGACGAATGTAAACATAAGCGAAGTACTATATTAACTGGGCATATAGCAACATCAAATTTGTATTTTAGAGAATGTGGAAATGTGAGTTAGAAAGCATAGAGTAGAACAAGAGGGTGACTGAAGTAGTTGTGAAGGAACGCAGGCCAGGATATGTTAAGTGGAGGAGTTGATGACAACTGGATGAGAGGGCATTCATTTGGATGAGGAAATAGGTCTTTTTGGCAGAAAGGGAGTTAGGCCCTATGCACATAGGCACCTGTTAGTTGCGTGCACGGATTCCCTGGTGATCAGAGCAGTATGGAACGGATATCACCAGATACATGTTAGGACTATGTGGAATTGGATATCAACATGTGTCAGTTTACATCAGATTACCCCCGATCTGTTCTGATTAAGTCGTCCTAAACAGAACTCTGTTCCATTTGGTTTTCTGGACCTAGCCGGAGTCAAGGGGGTAATCAGATGTAAACAGATGCACTTCCATTTAGATCCGACTGTTCATAGATTAACATTATGCTTCTGATCACATCTGCCCGAAAAACTGACAGGCGGACCTGATTGGAGCACCCGTCCGAAAGGGCTCTTATATTTTAGGATGCTGATATTTCTTAGAGGTGTTTCTGCTACAACTAAAAAAACCTGAAGGTATGACTTCTCTGTACTAACGGGTTGTGTTTCCTGGTAGGCCACTCGCATTAGGCCTGTTTTTCAGCATTTGCAGCTAGTTTGCGATTGCAAACTGTTAGCTGCATTAAAGTGACTGTCACTTATATTAAATTGGCCCAAAAGATTTCTCTGCAAAACAGAAAACAAAATACTTACCTCTTCCACTGCCCACACCAGTTGCTCAGTTGCTGTACTAATTCAGAGAAATTGGGTCCCGAACTCTCCCCAGAAACCAACACAAGTGTTGATCTCTTGGTCCCCCCACTGAACTCAGTGGGTCTTCCTGCCAGCACCAATATGTCTTGATTCGCAGACCTCAGCCAGCTGAACAGGATAAACAACAGTGTATCACAAATGGTTGGGCTTTAGGGCATGAAGACTGTTCTGTACGACTACCCAGAAAGGCCTGATTTCTCAAAAGATTTTCTATTTTTATGGAAAAAGCCATTTAAACAAGATCTACTGCATTAATTAGTTTGATGGGGATTTAAAGGTTTGTAATATACTTTTTTTCTGCCAAATAAGGTTATTTTTAGATGTACCTTTTTCTAAAAGATCAGTTGATATGACTTGCAGCTGACCTGAGAATAAGCACTGGGTTGATGTGATTTAGTGAATTAACATTTAAAACAGTGAAATCTATACACCCAAAGACCCTGCTCTGAATTTTACAGATGAATAAATCAGGTATATAATGAGGTTTATTCTCAGTGAACTGTAGAGCAGGTCCTCTCCATTCTTTTCATTAATTTCATGTTCATGTCTCTTAGCTCGGGGATGTCTTTTTTTCTGTGGTGTCTGAGGCAATTAGCTGATTTAAGAAAAGCTCCATGAAGTTCCAGGCCCCCTCCACTTATATTTTATTGAACTCACTGTTACTTGTATTAACAGAGCTGGATGTATTCCTCCATAGCCTATAAGCATAAATATCTTCAGTGCCTTTAGACATTCCAACAAAGAACTACAGCAAAAACCATAACCTTTATTTGTATAGCATCCAAAAAACCACAATCATAAAAAAGTGTTATAGATGTGTAATTACCAGGATGTGTTATAGATGTGTTATAGATATAGATGTGTTATAGATCCTTGTTACCAGGAGCACCATATTAAATACAAAATAATACCTCTATCTCAATGTTATAATGACACATAGCACTGAGCCAGTATTATCATAGTTATCAAGCTACAATTTCCTGAACTATGAACTAACAAAGTTCCAGTGTATAAAGAGCCACCTGTAAAGACTGTGCTAGTTCTATAAATAGCCTCAGCAGTCTGAAGAAGTAATGGATTCTCTGGCCTACAAAGGTTTGCTTGTTTATTAAATGGGATGGAATTTGCATTGTTAGTATTACCTTCTGTATATTAAAGTGACACTAAACCCAGTAGTTAAATCTGCATTCAAGTACATTAACTAATAACAACTCGGCTGTAGATCTTCAAATCATCTCTGAATTGGTGCGGACACTGTCCTTCCTTCTGGAGAGTGGCTACTTTTGTAGTTGGAGAAACTAGATACTTGCGTGTTGTTTCTAGCAACCAATCACCTTCTTACTGAAATTGTTCCACTGCTGGCAAGGAAATACAAGTGAGAAGCTGATTGGTTGTTATGGTTAACATATTTTAAATCATGAAGCCATCTGTGTTTTCTCTGCTACATCTGTGGTGAATGGCACCTCAGTGGTAAATCCATAATCAGGGTTCAGTGTGATATTCTACCAAGTAAGAATATTATGCACTTTCATTAATCTTACTAGGTACATCCAGATTAGCATTTCAGAAGATTATTCTACATGCTAATAGTGTACTTAGCTAATCCAATCAAGATATTAGACAGACATTAATTTTAGTATCTTTTATGGGATTTAATATGAATGAATTATGGAAAAAAGGATTTGCTGAAACTCTGCATGTAAAGTAGTCTTTAAATCAATAGTCAACGGTCTTAGGAATTTAGGGGGAAAAAATATATTTTCCATATGGCTTCTATATAATATAGATATATAGATGCACATCTACGTTACATGAGCCATGTTAGTAAATATTTGTTTAATCTCCGGGATCCATTTTTTTAATCTCCGGGAGGGCAAGAGAGTGCTGACCATAAACGGTCCAGTCCAACCCCTGACATGACACTTAAGGTGCCCATACACTGCTCGATTCTCGTACGAGAATCGGGCGAAATCCCGCGATCGTACGAGAATCGAGCAGTGTGAACTAAGACGTGCGACCGTTTCTACTGTACGGTCGCACGTCTTTTGTCGAGCCAACATGTTCGAAAACCCGCCGAGAATCGTACGATTCTCGGCGGGTTTCTAGCCTGCTCGCCCGATAGCTGCGGAACGGGCCGGTGTGCGCACGCGCACACTGCCCGTTCTGCATTGCCGTCATTGGAAGCCCGCCCCTCAGCGGGGCGGGCTTTCGATGATCGCAAGTACGTTCTGCCCGTCCAAGGTGGGCAGATCGTACGGGCTTTCAAGAAGCATACGACTTTTGTCTTGCGATGGTCGTAAGATGTATGGGCACCTTTAGACTAGGACTGGGCCAGTCAGGTCTATCCCAGGGGGTGCCCACAACTTGGCCAATCCTTCCATTTTCTCATTGAGAAGGGGGCTACTATACCACATGTGCTCTGCTTCAGTCCATCAGGCAAGAAATGGAAGTAGATGCCAGCACTATAGAGGACAATTAGATGTCTTCCTGCATGGTGTTTCTGTGAAAATGTCTGTCTATGGCCATCTTAAATATAGCTATGGGAAACAGCTGGTATGACACACTGTGTGCAGACCTTTAAGATCTTGTAGTTGTACCTATAAAATTATTCATCCAAATTTCAAAATTATTTGACAGATAAGAAGTGTAGAAAAAATGTTTTCCCCAGCTGGTATACTGGTGTGGCAGGCGACTCCAGAATTTAAAGACTATAGTATTGGAAGAACTGATAACACATGATCCGGCCAGTGATACATTTGTTGCATATGAAATGCTCGTATAAAAGTTATAGTCGGCCAACTCGCCAGGAAGGAATCTTGCTTTGCGAAATAGATTCATCAAGACATTTAAAAACTTCAAATAGTAAATCTTATCTTAGAGAAAACAGATCCAAGTAATTGTTTTTGTTATGAAGAATAAGAGATGCTTATATGAATAATGTTTATATACTGTGAATATAGTAAATAATTGTGCACATATCAAAGGAATATTTGATTGAACCACAGCTGGGGTTACTTGGTGGAAAAAGAAAGTGTAGATGATGCAACTGTTTTGAAAAAATAGTTTGTTTTTATTATATACTGTATATATTAAGGGAACTGATAAAAAAAAAAATTTTTAACAGAACTTAGAAACACTTTTGGATGACAGTCAGCTGTTATGTGTAAAACTCTGTTCAGTATGATTTTATAAGTAAAGGCACAACTGGCTTTGGCTAGAGGCCTCATGTGAGTTTATATTGCAGAGAAAAGTAGGTCACATTATTGGGTAGGGTTCAGTTCCCCATAAGTGCTGGTTACAGTTGTGGCACTTAGGACCGTTAGATCAATTGTTAGCATACTGCCCACCTTTCTGAGGAACGCCTTCCAGCACAATGTATTCAGACAATGGACACATTCCTGCTATGCCCCCTTATGATGACTATTAAGAATGTATATGCCATAAATGATTGGTTAAACCCAGAATTGTTGTTTTCTACCATTACATTTCCTTTATAATGGCTTTTCCAAATAGCAAACAAGATAATTAAGCGACAAGATAAAGGTTTAAGTGCAAAATAACACTTATGGTAGTTAAATAGAACCTGTTCATAGATACCTGTACAACAGACCAAAAAGAGGGACAACTGAGGAGGTATGCATATTGATATACAGGTGAAACTCGAAAAATTAGAATATCGTGCAAAAGTTCATTTATTTCACTAATGCAACTTAAAAGGTGAAACTAATATATGCGATAGACTCATTACATGCAAAGCAAGATAGTTCAAGCCGTGATTTGTCATAATTGTGATGATTATGACGACTTACAGCTCATGAAAACCCAGATCCACAATCTCAGAAAAATTTTGGCAGTGTGGGCAGGTGCCAAGTCCTGCTGGAAAATGAAGTCAGCATCCCCATAGAGCTCGTCTGCGGAAGAAAGCATGAAGTGCTCCAAAATCTCCTGGTAGACGGTTAAGTTGCATTAGTGAAATAAATGAACTTTTGCACGATATTCTAATTTTTCGGGGTTTCACCTGTAACCTGTATATTGTAAAGCGCTGTGCAAACTATTTGAGCTATATAAATCCTGTATAATAATAATAATAATAATAATAATAATAATAACAACAGATTTCCAGGAATAGATTTTTAAATCTTGCTTTTGGCCTAGACAGTTGTATGTCTCTGTTGTTCACGCTGCAGTTGTTCTTTTTAGTTCTTTGATGGTTTTTATTTTCTTAATATGGTCATATAGCCCGTTTTATAATAGTACCTGTACAATGTTTTTGGAGTCTTTGCTGTGTCCGTGGCTTTACATGGCTTTCGTCCTTTGGTTCACTTTTCCCAGCAGACTGACTTGCATCTAACAGGGCTGATAAGCAAAATGACAAAAGCCCTTTCTGAGCCCTTCCGAGCAAGTGTCGAGGAGTAGCCAGCTGATTCTGCTGCTATTTTTGGCATTCTACATATCATGGTTACATATACAGAGAATGATTGGAGCTTACAAATATGGTAAGCCAGCCAGGAATTCTCATGCAGTGTGATGAGAGTAGTGTTTGAGTGTTGTGGACTGTATGGTTGAGACTCTAGGACGTCACCTGCAATTGTAGCCTGTGCCTTTTCGGAATTACGTGTTGTGTTGTTTGGTTTTTTTTCCCCTCTCCTGGGATGCGGAGTCTACGCTATTAATCTATCATATTATCAAATTTCATTTTAAGCCAGAGAAAATGGCGGTGGAAGAAGAAGAGAGCGCTTTTGAGCAAGTAAGGTTACCTCCACCTTTTCCATAGATTTCTGTCCGAGCAGCGTAATGGCTTGTATGAATTCCTTTATTTTTAACTTAACTCATCAGCACGGAACAGATGTAAATGTTTACACGCAGCTGCACAGGACTCTGGAATTTGCCCTTGCCTTCAGGTTAAATGTGATCACTGAGTACATTTGAATGTACTCATTTACTCCTGATAGACAAGATAGATATATTATGAGCCTTCGTTTTAAATGTACAAACTAAATGTAAATATTGTATCAATCGATTGCTGATGCCGTGCCTTGATTTTATCTACGTTTAAGGGTTTTTGTGTCAGAAAATGATTTATTTGTTGTATTCCAGCAATGTGTAAAGCTGTGCTGAGATTTTTAAAGATAATTAGATCATCTTGCCAGTCCTTTAAATTCATATTATTGTTTAGGCAAAGCAAACTGAATTAGGATTTTAGCCCTTGGCTTAACTGTGTTTTACTAGATACTCAATGGATTTAGGCTTTTTATTTGGTTGTGTGCAGACTTTCCTTCTTCTTGTGTTTTATATATGAAGGACTTGTATGTGTCATTGTGGCCTCTAGGTGACATTCACCATGCAGTGGCCACAGATAAAAAAATGTTTTATCCTTTTTAAATAATGAACTGTAGAGGTTTATAAGGTCTGTAACCCAACCATCCCAGATTTAAGATTGGCCATGTCTATGGTGCTAAATGCATGTAGATAATACTGGTAATAATAAAACTGATTTGACCTGGTTTAGGATATGAGGTAGCTGCAGTTATATGGGAACCACATGGACGCATAATTGAGTGTAAACAGCCTAAGGGTTCTTATAGGTGTCTGCACCAGTGCGATTACCAAATGCCTGTGATAGCATCCTGTGACCTGTCAAAAGGAGAGTGTGTTCTGTTGTATTCAGGTATCACACAAATGGTGGCTTAGCTTAGAGAAATTATAACAATTTACTGTGCAGTCACTGCTCAACGAACAGGCCCGCACTGTGACCGTAGATCATGAAGGTGTATACACATTTATGTGTCACTGCTGCACATTTGCTGCTCAGTGACCTCGAAATCTATTCAGAGGGGGACGGAGGTTGCATGTCACCTTGTGAGTGCACACAGATCGTATTTGTTTTAACTAATTAGATATGTTTTCAGAAGTAGTGCGTCTCTTCATGATGAACGTTCTGCAGGGTGACCACATGTTTTCCCTGAGGTAAACTGTGTTCTCAATGACTGACTTGTTAAAGAGTGAGCATTGTGTATTTTCACTGAGCACATATTTTGAGTTGTTATTGCAGTGGTGACATTGAAGGTATAGTCCACCTTTTGCAAAAAATTTAATAAATTCACCCATATTAATAAAATAAAAATGTGCATTTATCGTATGTTTGCATTGGAGCCTGCAGAGCATTGCAACCGTGATACGTGCATCATGGGTGCAGTGCACAGGCTCCTGCAGACTGCTCCCTCAGCCCCAAGTCTGCATGGAAGTACAGATGTTCAGTTATGAGGCTGAAGGAAGAAATTAATGGCCTACAAGTACAGTGAAGTTACTGCACTTGTGCTCCTTTGAGATCTATGGGTTCCCCTGCCGCTGTGACAGATGGGACTTGTGGTCTTCCATTCACAGATCCCTGTGAATAGATCTGTGAATAGATGATGCAGCAAAATTGTGTATGGACCTGCATCTGGGGAAAGTTTCTGTGGGAGCTTCTACTTTATTTATCTATATTTTTATTTTATTGTCTGTTTTTATATGAAGCTGTTCTTGCTGCTGTACTTTATTTTGAGCTTTTATTATAGAAGAACTCCAGAAATGTAAAAAACTTACCATTGCAAAGAGTTAATTACTAATTTTGTCTAGGGGGTTGAAATAAAACAGACATACAGTATATGCTCATCTGATGCTCGGTTCTGCAGCGGTCAGTGCTTACCTCTATCCTCCTCCATACCAGTTGTAGAATGTCCCTTGGTGTTTTCACGTCTATTGTGAGTCAATGGACCTGCATAAGACATGATGACATTAGCAGTCCTTAGACCGCCGGAACCCAGGAGAGAAGAGGCTGCGATGGTCGGTCTAGCAGCCCGGCGGGACTGAGGATCATGTGAATATATCTGCTTTATTTAAGCTCCCTAGAAAAAAATGGCTCTTAACCCTTGCAGTGCGAGGATAGCCCCACGGCAAGGATACTTTTTTTTTTTAAATTCCCGGAGTTCTTTAAGCATTACTTACCAGCTGCATCATTTCTTTTGTATCCCGTTGTATTTAGCTGATCTAATAAACCTATATATTTGTTTTTCTTTCTTATTCTTTTTGGGGGGATACCAGCAGTAAATGCATTATTACAGATTGCTGGCTGAGATTCTGGCATAGATTTGATACACTACTGTGGGGTTCATGTGCAAAGGAGGCGATCCCCAGACTTACACTCCTTTCCCGAGATAGGACCTATTGATTAGTTAGGACAGGCAATACCGCTAGTAGTATCAATTGTATTGATCTAGCTACCAGCTCTGGTGCCGTTTGCACTACTTTTATACACCGTGTATTAAATGCTGAGTATTTGAGAATGAAGTAATCTGTTGAAGGACTGCCAGCTGCCTTCCTCCATAAATTTTAATTGTGGACAGTTTGACAGTACACTTGCAAGCACTTGATGAGCAGCTTATTTTAAAGCAATCATTGAGACACCCATGTGGGCAAACATTCTCAGTGGACAGTGGAATAGCAGATGGGCAGGGTTTAGCCCTAATGTCTGAGCCAGAAGGTCAGACCCCTAGTAAAACTGCTCTCTATGTGTCAGGAATCCTTCCTTAGATTTCCCAGAATCAACCCAATTTATCATTTGTCTGAAGAAAGAACGCTTTGATATTGCCCCGTGGCCACCAATCAGATTTTAAATCTCTGGGGTTTTCTAGTGCCAGTTTGAATCTGATTGCTGCATGGGAGGCGCAATAGATCTGTTCTTAATTCTGAAAATTGAGGCCCAACGGAGACTGGGTCAATGGAGGTTCTGTTATCAAAATGTGTGTCAGATCTGGCAGTGCACACAATATTTTGCAAACTTCTGTTTTTGTTTTATTACATTTCTGCTGTTCTTATATTCTTTTGATGGGAAATATCCCATTTAATTACAAGCAGGTCAGTTTACAACCCAATTCTAGAACTGGCTTCAGAGGGAAATTCTGGCTTCTGTAACACAAATTCTTAGCCTTCCTTAGACTCCATTTACACAAAGCAGTTGCGGTTTCTGCGTGGAGTGAAACTGTGCAAACGGTAACATACGCGCTATTACTATAGCCGGAATGCTCGGAATCCGCCTATAAAATTGCGCTTGGAATATTTTGCTGCATGCACAGTTTTGTACCTCGCAGCCGCTGCAATAGTCTGAACAATGCATATTGCAATGCATTAGTCTTTATGTTTAGCCTGTTTCCGTATGCGCGATTACGCGTGGAAAACTGCTCATGTGTGAGAGGAGCCTAAGTCTGTGCAGAGCTAAAAAAATGTGGAATCAGTTCTATTCTAATGTAGAATTCATTGTTTGTAAACAATAGCAAATAAATGATACATGATATGTACAGTAACTGTGGGAAGTGTCTGAGTAATTGTTATATTTAAACTTCTTATTATCTTATTATATTATCTGTTGTATTTATACATTTTTAAAAGTCTTGTAATATCAACAGTTCTAAAAAGTCTTTTTTGTGTTTTACTCTGTAACCATACTGGTCCTTAGCCACCCAGAGTAGAAGTGAAATCATCATTCAGCCACAGCGGTGGATTTAGGAGTGTGCTGACCCTGTGCTAGTGTGATTATACAACAATGGGATGGTATTTACTGTGTTGTCCGAGGGGGTTTGTTAGCAGTCATTTGGGTCTCGTGTCTACTGATGGTTGTATCTGTAGCTTGTCAGCTTCAATGGGCTAAACTATGGAAAAGAACATCACTTTGTGGGTACTGTATCTTCCTGTTTTAAAATATTGATATTATGATAGAGTATGCTTTACATTTGGACCCTGCTGCATGCTTTCTAGTGCATTCCATGGTCACATGATGAGTGTGGTGAGCTATTTAGGCTCATCTAGATTTTGTACTCTATCTTTAAGATGCTGTGCTAAACAAGTTTGGTCTTTAGGTAATTGATAACAGTTGAATTTTCAGTTTGAATGTTCACTAGTTTTAAAGGGCTGGTCAACCTGAACATGATTTTTCAACCGCCTGACAGCTTTGAGTCTTGAGGGGACCAGTCTGTATTGGTGTGAGATCTGCAGACCTGCTGTAAACATTATGAGATGGCCCCACTCTACCTGTCCTGATTTATTTTTTATGTTTAGAATTTAGCAGGGGAAGCTGTAACATACAAAGATTGGCTGGGACACCCAAAGCTCTCAGGTGGACAGAAAAATGTAAGGAAAAAAAAAAAAGATGGTTGGAGTACTCCAGTCCTATAAGAACTAAGGGGCGGATTTAGGCCACCTGGTTCCATCTATAACTCTAATATCAACTTTAGATGTGTTGACCCTTATTTAGCAAGTTTCTCCCACAGGAAGCTAGATTGCAGGGAGCATACAAAGGGACATACTGTGGAGTAGACAAGTAATTGTCTCAATGCAATTTAGCATATTTGGGGCATCTATTTAAATCATAATCACTATAGCAGAAATCTGCTTTGGTCTTGGATATTGCAATATGGCCACTCCCAGAATCAATTGAGAATTACAGATGCTGACAGATTAGGTGAAAACATGTTTGCTTATCTGAAAAGTGAACTGCTGCATGTTGGTGGCATTCTCTTTTTAGATATGATTGTCACTTTTTTCCCTTTACTCTTCTAAAGCATGCTTGCTTTAGAAATTACTATAAGTTTCTGTTCTACTCTTCCTTATGGAAGTATGCAAATGTAGTAACAGTCAGAGAAGTACATTTATATTGCGAAGGCTTGGACCAGGAGATATCTCTTGTAGCGCTTGTCTAGGCTGTAACTTCATTGCTGCAGTTAACATTAGTTACAGGCTTGAATGACAATGCACATGTCCCAAAAGTGTATTGCAGTTGTATGTTGTAAGTGTCAGATCAAGGAGCCTGAAACACAGTGGTGAAATAAGTTAAACACCCCTTCCCACGCCATCTACTCCCCTCTTTTACTTTAAAGTGAAGTTAAACGTGTAGAGCCCAGGGGTGAATCTGGTCCCTCTCAGCTAACCACCCAGCCACCTCCATACTGCCTCAAAAGCAGCCACGGTGGGTCCAATTGTTTTGAAAGTCTTCTGCTCATTGGCACAGGCCATATATCTGTCACTGGACTTAGCTTCAATGTATTCACCATTCCAGTTGCTGTGTCAGTGTTTTATTTTGTAACTAGCTTGGTATCAGTTTGCAGCCTTGGTTGGGTTGAGGCAGCAGACACTGAACATGTCATGTTGTCTATTCAAACTATTATGTGTGCCTGGCCAGCATCACCACACACCATGCTATTATACTGCTTGTGTCCTGGAATTTAAATGATTAGCTATCAGATGTTATTTCTACCAAATAGTATCCAGACTGGTATATGGGAGAGGTCCAACACGGAGGCAATGTACTCCTAGCTAATCTAGTATCTGCAAATGAAGCCTGGCACTAAAGAAGCAGGAGGTTCTCCACCTACATGTATGTAGTGCTGGAATGCATGAGCCGCCAACAGCACATACACAGCCCTTTCATGGACATATATGTCAAATATTATTCTAAATCTTTTGACATATATATATATATATATATATCTATTATGACCACCCCATCAGTACTTCATTGGGCC
>NW_017306341.1:2413096-2446270 GCF_000935625.1 Nanorana parkeri
TATATATATATATATATATATATATATATACACACACCTTTTTATTTGATGAAACTCACTATTAAATCAGTCTTAAAGGAAACCTGTGTTGAGAGAAATATATATGCTACCACTACTGACCTCAATCTAAAAATACTGTATGACTGGTAATATCTAGCTTGAGGGTTGTCAAGGTCACTCACCCAGAACAAGAAAGTCAGATTGAAATCAGAATTCCTAATCTGCATAAATGTTCTAAGTCAGTCACTTAGAAAGTAATAAAGTAACTGGATCATCACAATAACCAGGGAACTAGCATTTTCAGAGGGGAGGTCATCAGTGGCAGACTCCGTACTTCCATACACATATCCTTTAAACCCCACAATTCAGATTTGTTTTGTAGGTATAAAGGATTGGAGACGGAAGTGAAAGCATTTCTTCAATATTGTGTGCTCTGTAGAATCTTGGAGTGGAACTCTACTGGGTTAAAATGAAAACTGTAGATCACTTACAGCCAAGGTAATCTTGCAGGATAAGCGAGTGTTCTTTTGCAGCCCCAGATATGACTGGTATGTCTTTATCATTAGCTGCAATGGCATGGTTAGTTAATGGGGGAAAAAAAATGATACAGTCAACATTGCATATGTTGAATAAGCCCAGTTGTATACTTTTGTATCCACAATATGCTACTTGGTTTTCAGAAGCTATAGCAAAGTGAATGTAAATAAACATTGTATTCAAACGTATAACACATTTTTATACGTGGCTCATTACATTACTATAAAACAATATAATACAATTATTTAAAAGATTGATCCAAGGATATACAGCATGTGAATCACAGAGTGAAGTCAGGGTTGATGACCCTTGTAACTATTTCTCTTCTCGTCACCTAGGAAAACATGCATACTGTATGTAAGGAATAATGGGAGAAATGCAAAGAGTATATATTGTTATGGAAAATTTAAGAAAAGACACAGGATGTATGTATTATGGTGTGTCATTTTTATATTTTCCTTTACTCATTTAGTACTTCATGTTGATTTTTTTTTATTTCAACGGATAACTAGGTCAGTAATATGAAATAGCCACATTGTAAAATTCACTGTAATAGAGACCGAGACAGTAATTTAATTGAAAGGCACTGAAGTGTATTGCTAAATAAATGATGATTTCCAGTGACAAAGATCAGTTTTAAAGATACCTGTGACAGGTGTATGTTGTCTATATAGCTCAAAAGGCTGGAACCCCTGTCAGCTTTCTATTTTTGTTCCTGTTGCAAACTATTCTATATTTCCTCTGGTGAAACCATAACACTGTGTAACAGAAGAATGGGGAAATCTCTCCAATGGTGCCCCGGAAAGCATTAAATGGACCAAACATCTAACTAAGGAGTTCCATGCAAAAGAGGACATAGTATGCTCATCACTCTGACAGCCTTCCCTACTACCTTCTCTCTGTTCCATTGGTTCAACGCTCATCAGATTTTTTTGAATGTTACACTTCTGGCAGCGTCGGATGCCTGTGTTCCCTGCAGTGTGCTGTGGTTCTTTCCTCCAACCCTTACATCTCTGCGGACTCCTGCAATCACGTAGTGGTAGGAACCTGGAACCACATCATAAGGCACAGGACACAGTAGTTTTGCCCTCTCGGCAGTGTTGAACGCCAAAGCATCTGGCGGACTGGAGATAGGAGACACAGGCTGCTAAAGAGTTGAGCATATTTTTTAGTCACAGCCACCAATCAATATTCAAGCCTTAAAACTTGGAGATTCCTTATGAGACAGTGAGAAAATGAGGCCTCAAAAAGCAGACCCTCTCTACATTTGAATTATCAGTCAACTGCAACTGGATTTCACTCCACAGATTCAAATAAACTGAATGGACATGAGGATTTTAGCAGTAAAAAAACAAAACTCCTCAATAATCTTGATGCTATTTCACACAATCCAGAAGCAAACTGGTACTGCTGGTCTGTGTGCTGCTATTGTGGCTTTATGGTGGCTTTGATGCAACTTCACTTTCTTAATACTGTATAAAGATTAGGTAATTTTGGAGTTCTATTATTGCTTAAAATAATCCTTTATCTCCCTGTGCCTCCTGTCTTGGAAACTACCACTATTTGACTAGAAATGATTATGGGACACTATAGACAGAATCCAAATCCGTGCAGAACACTGCCAACACTGAAACATTGCTGGATATAGACAGCCATGGTTCATAGTTCTTCCCAGCAAGCTTCTAAGCCAGAGGTTTCACCCTCTAAGACAGCTGCCATGGAGTTCTGTACTTGGGCCAGGTGAAGGGCAGCACACCAGGACTCCTGAGAGCAAGTAATGCAAGTGCTTAATACAGGCCATTCCTAAACCATCTGTAATAAACATTGATTCTTGACAGCAGAGATGGTTTGTGTCCGGGTTTAGAAGGCGCTATACGGACTTTCCTTTGGAATCTAAATCCCCTTAATCCTCTTACTTTTCATATGTTCCCTCTTGCTGGTTTAACTTACAAGTAATTATGTACTGGCTGTCTTTCTGCTTCACAAAAAAACCTTCTATCTTTTTGTAGTCATGCTCAATTTTACAAAATGGTCCTTTTTTCCTTAGCAACAGAAAGATATGTGATTATCCTAGGAGATTGTAGAATAATAATATTGATAAATGTTAATTACTATTTCTCTATAAATATGGAATCTTTTCTAAGCACTCAGGGATTTTGTTGGCAGTTCATATGAGCTTGAAGAATGAAGAGAACTGGATTAGCCAACGGTAGACTTGGCCATGTTGGTTCATTTTATAATGCAAAGAGGATGCAAAAATATCCACAAAGCTAAAGTGGAACAAATTGCTTTAGTTAAGCTGCGGTATCATTCCTGCAACCTTGTTAAATGGTTCTTGTGTGCTTGCACAAATAAGTGATAATTTACATCTCCAATTGTTTTACTTTTAAAGGTAAGAAATAGTTTGAATGAATAGAATCGCTTTAGTATGGCACAGCCATAATTAGGTAAATACACTTTAAAACAGGCTTTTATGTATTTGGACCCCTAGAGTATTTGAATAGGATGTAAACCCAAATGTTTGTGCAATGATTAATTTTTTCTCAGCACATGCATTTTTTTATTTTACATTTCTATTTAATTAAACAAGCACAGATTACAGTTTCAGGCAGTGCTATCCTTCCACCAAGCCTTTCAAGTCATACAGAATAATATCACCAAGCTTTAAATCAGAGGACAGGAAGTATGTTACTTCATCACCATAGTAATCAGCATACACAAAGGCCCAAAAGAAAAAAAAAAACATAAGTATGTAAAAAGTTAAAGATAACACTAAATATACAGATGTGGTTTTGTATTTCCTTGTTTAGCATCTGATCCATAAGTTCACAAGTAAGAAGAAAGCAGAATCTGAAAATAAATATATCTCCTATTACAAACTAATTTATAATATCAAGAGCGGTACCATGTGTTAAAAATAAGCACAGATTATAATCAGAATTGTAAATTGCAGCAATTTGACTTTAAAGGAGAATTATGAGGTGAGTGATTGCCACTCATCCTCATAGTTAGAGCCGACCTGTGACAATGAAGCTGTTACAGGTCGGCTCTATTGATCGGGAAGTGAGCAGAAACATGCAGCCGATCCACTCACTTCCCGATCATCTCCCTCTGCAGTCTGACAGTCACCTAGCCCCGCAGGGATTCCCCCCTCTCTTCTCCGATCCTCCAGCGCTGAGTGGAGGAACGAACGGGATAGGGGGCCAGCGCAGCTGGCTCTGCCTCTAGATAAGCAGAGCCAGCTGTCACGCAGCTGGGTGGATCTCGACAGTATTGTCGAGACCTGTCCTGACTGTGGCGCTCTCAGTATATTGCGGGCAATACCTCGCTATATACTGAGCTTTGGGTCACGTGAGGAGGTTAGTATATGTCCTCATGTGACCCTAAAGAGAACTATAGGGAAAACCACTTACCCCATAGTTCTCTTTTAACAAAATGCTGGTGCACGAGGCTTCAAACTGTAAAAGCAAATCAGATGTTGAAAAGGACTGGCAAATAAAGTTTGCATGCCAAGTAGTATACAAGATTGTTGAATGGGCAGTTGCAATTCAGCACTTTGCTATTTTTGGAAGTTCATTTGTTTAACAGAATTTATTAGGCAGAAAGTTCTAAACCAAAAACAATGGATCTGGAGCAAGCTATGGAACTATGAAAACTACTCACCCTGGATTCCTTGTTCTGGATCATTTTGACAGCAGGAGACTTGGGATACTTCTTTGATTGTTCTAAATCAGGGTTCCATGGTACCCTAAGGTTCCTCCAGAGGTTGTTAGGTGTTCCTTGTGCTGTGGTTGATTGACCTTTCATTTGATGGTGTCTGAAGAGTTCTGGGTTCTACACCACTTTGCAGAGCCAGTGACATCACACCAGAGATCTTTTTAGCTATTTGTAAGGGTGGCATTATGAATACCATTGTAAGGGGGGCAGTTTTCCTGCTAATCACCAATGCAAGGATGAATTGGTTTTAACAGGCGTTTCCCAAGAGCTGAACATTATTTCCAGGGTTACGTTAGGGTAAAAAGGTTGAGAAAGGTAAAGCCTCCCACACCTTTTCTATTTCTTATTCTCACTTTCCTATATTTCTCTTTTCTCTTACCTTCCATCTCTCTTCTTCTCTTTTGCTCCTTAACCAAGATAAATTTTAAATAACCATCGTCTCTATACACATATTTTGCTGAGCTCATGTGCTTGTTTTTTGATTATTGATGTTTAGGTATTGTGCGTAGTGCTTTGCCTAAAGTTTTGAAACCAACACTTTCTTTGTTTTGAACAGAGTGGGGAAGTGTAGAAAACCTTTTAGGATTTAATTGCTTCTATGTCCCCGTTGGGGAGATTTACCTTCTCCATTTGTCCTGGTGTGCGATTATGCATGAATTCTTGCACAGAATTCTTGCGCAGTTCCCTCACTTTGGAGAGATTTTCTCTTATTTTCTCTCTGGGCAGGAAGTGAAGGACAATCTCTCCAAAAGTTTTAGAGTTGAAAATACGATGTATTTCAGAAAATACAGCGCAGACAAAAGTGATAGAGAAAACCCTTGGTTATGCTGCTCCCTTTATATAACAATTGACCTAGTATTTAGGTTCATATACACTATATTGCCAAAAGTATTGGGACGCCTGAACACGCACATGAACTTTAATGACATCCCAGTCTTAGTCCGTAGGGTTCAATATTGAGTTGACCCACCCTTTGCCACTATAACAGCTTCAACTCTTCTGGGAAGGCGTCCACAAGGTTTAGGAGTGTGTCTATGGGAATGTTTGACCATTCTTCCAGAAGCGCATTTGTGAGGTCAGCTACTGATGTTGGACGAGAAGGCCGGGCTCGCAGTCTCCACTCTAATTCATCCCAAAGGTGTTCTATTGGGTTGAGGTCAGGACTCTGTGCAGGCCAGTCAAGTTCCCCCTCCCCAAACTCGCTCATCCATGTCTTTATGGACCTTGCTTTGTGCTCTGAAGTGCAGTCATGTTGGAACAGGAAGGGGCCATCCCCAAACTGTTCCCACAAAGTTGGGAGCATGAAATTGTCCAAAATGTCTTGGTATGCTGATGCCTTAAGAGTTCCCTTCACTGGAACTAAGGGGCCAAGCCCAACCCCTGAAAAACAACCCCACACCATAATCCCCCCTCCACCAAACTTTACACTTGGCACAATGCAGTCAGGCAAGTACCATTCTCCTGGCAACCGCCAAACCCAGGCACGTCCATCAGATTGCCAGACAGAGAAGCGTGATTCGTCACTCCAGAGAACATGTCTCCACTTCTCTAGAGTCCATTGGTGGAGTGCTTTACACCACTGCATCTAACGCTTTATTATTATTATTATTATTACATAGTATTTATATAGCGCCAACAGTTTGCGCAGCGCTTTACAATATAAGGAAGACATTACAATTACAATACAATTCAAGACAAGATGGTAAGGAGGGCCCTGCCCCTGAGGGCTTACAATCTAAAAGAGGAGGGGGAAATGATACATGATGTAGCTGTGGGAATGAATTATGTGAGAATGTGAAGAATGAATTATGTGAGAATGCTTTGCATTGCATTTGGTGATGTAAGGCTTGGTGCAGCTGCTCAGCCATGGAAACCCATTCCATGAAGCTCTCTATGCACTATTGTTGTGCCAATCTGAAGGCCACACAAAGTTTGGAGGTCTGTAGCTATTGACTCTGCAGACAGTTGGAGACTTCTGCGCACTGTGCGCTTCAGCATGCGCTATTCCTGCTCTGTCATTTTACGTGGCCTACCACTTCATGGCTGAGTTGCTGTTGTTCCCTGTCGCTTCCACTTTGTTATAATACCACCAACAGTTGATCGCAGAATATTTAGTAGCAAGGAAATTTCACGGATGGACTTATTGCACAGGTGGCAACCTATCACGGTACCACACTTGGATTCACTGAGCTCCTGAGAACCCATTCTTTCACAAATGTTTGTAGAAGCATCTGCATGCCTAGGTGCTTGATTTTATATACCTGTGGCCATGAAGGTGATTGGAACACCAGAATCCAATGATTTGGAGGGGTGTCCCAATACTTTTGGCAATATAGTGTATGTTCACTTTTAGGGAAACTTTAATAAAAATGCATTCATGCTGACTTGTATGGAAGGATAAAAGCAGTGCAATGTGATGCATTGCAATAACAATTAGGCCTCAGGCACATGGGCTAAAAAGAACGCCACTTTTAGATCCATACAACGTTTGTAATTTTATGCCTCTGAACGCAGCTCTATAATAGCCAATGTGTTCATGCACATTGTGGTGTTTAAATCTGTAATCTAGAGCAGTGTTCAGGAATGCGAAAAAAAATGCCCCTGTCCTGCTTGCGGAGAAGAGCGTACTGCCATAATTGAACTGCGTAAATTCATAGTTTAATAGTGGCTAGAATGTTTAATAATCTAGCCACTAGAATGTATACACATACATGTAACTACTTTGCATTCCGTTACACACGTTTTTCACGCTGGTTCTTTCTACCAGCTTCTGCCAGCAGTGTATAAATAAGTATTTAATTACACCCGTGTGAATGAACCCTTAAAGGCAAGTGAGCAGAGACACAGTTACATAAAATCCTCTTTAGACGCTGCATTCCACATCTGTCAAAAGTTCTTCACAGACAGATGTCAGAAGTGAAAAAACCACAAATGCCTGTGTACTCCTGCCCATACTCATGGGAGGCCTCATAAGAAAATTAGTCATTCCCTCATGTCTTTTACTGTTTGAGTCATCTCCCCTGCATAGAAAGGACACTATAGACAGCTGACAACACAAACCACATATGAGGAGGGGCAGGCTAATTTTGGTCACTTGATGGTCTTGAGAAAGAGCACCATTGCTGTTCACGCTGTATGATTTTTAGGCTAAAGTTTAAAGCAGAACGCTGAGCAAAACTGTTCTTAACCCTTGCAGTGGGGCTACCCCCGCATTGCAACGGTTAGGTGCTCATTTTTGTCTACGTGCTAAAATAAAAAAAGTTATACTCACCCGACCTTTGTAGCTTGCTTGCTTTTAGACGGGTCCCTGGAACTTCTCTCCCCCTCTGCTGCAGCGGTCTAAGGTCCTGTGAGTCATAGCGTCCTATAGACAGTGTATAGGACATGAGGATGCTGAGGGACGTAACGTCACTGCAGTGGTGGGGGAGTCAGGCTGGAGGGAGCGCTGTGACAGTTCAG
The DNA here is from genome assembly GCF_000935625.1 of Nanorana parkeri. NCBI lineage: Eukaryota > Metazoa > Chordata > Amphibia > Anura > Dicroglossidae > Nanorana > Nanorana parkeri. Next base: position 2,420,810 of record NW_017306341.1, read on the forward strand.
GTGACTATCTTTTTTACTTTAGCAAATTTTTTATATTCATTACATCATCACCGGGTCTCTGAGCTATGCAGGCAGATGGGATGGGATGGCAAGGTGCTGTACATAGTTTCCTGAAAATATCACAGCATCTTCCCTCAGCCCTGATACAAGCAGTGGACTGCAGGGAAGACTGGAGTTTAGCTTTAATATAAACAAGGGACAGTAAAAAAAAAAAAATGTTCTTAAAATATGAAATGATTTCTAGATAAATCTTCTGTTAGTGCATGTTGTAAATTAATATATAAATTAAAATATATATTTATGTTATTTAAAATGTCATCATTACAGTGCATTATGTGCAGACCTCTTTGTCCATTGATTGTGCTTGTAGCAAGGAGAATCTCTAGCAGCTTCTGTCTGTGCTGAGTAAAAAAATGCATTGGCCTGTGTCCCGAAACAGGATGCCGGCAATGCTGAACACTTGTTTTTGGAACAATTGCCTTATTTAGATGGCGTGAATTTGTGTTGCCTACCAGCATGACGTCTGTATGGGCCACAGTTGATGTTTACAAAAACAGCTTTGTGAGGGGCAACAGCAATATAATATAAAAATATAACGCTATAAATTATCACAGGGAACATAGACTGGGTATGAACTGGAACTGCTAACGTCAGACCTTTATGACGGCGTGGGAGGAAGTGTGGAGCTCAGTGGAAGAGTGAGATTCTATGTCATTATCACTTGTGATAATATTATTTGGAAGAAATGTATTTCACAGCAGCAAGGCGCAAAGAAGTGTGCTTATTATTCTGCTTGGTGAAAGGTACTAGCTAGCATACACAAGCAATTTGTGATCAACCGTGAAATGAAGCTGTGCTCAGTTGCTTTATTTGAAAGCAACAATATCTACTCCTATATTGCACGTTTGAGATTCTAATGCTAGCAAGACATGCTTTAGATTTTTGCTAAGATAGCGTAAGTATACAGCGCAAATTTTGGCCGATTCACATCTGGCTTGATAAACTTTGATTTGAAGCAGCCAGGTGGAAAATTGTCAGCTGAACAATGACTGCAGCCAGTCAGATGCAGGTGCCGATTGTCTGAATTTAATATATAGACAGTATGTGAGATTCCTTCATCCACACTGTGTCCAAGCCTGGCTGAGGGAATTGAGTGGTTTGAATTGTTCAGCCACATGGGGTATCTTAAAGCTGGCCATGTACCTGGCATTTTTTCTTGTTCAGTCCTTTTGCAAGGAGTTTTCTTTGTTTGGCGGCTGCCTTGACACCTCTATCTGCTTACTTTAATTTTTTCATTGGTGGGCATTTAGATGCTTGATCCTAATATGAGAGGCTCAGATAATGTCCTGGAAGGTGAAATGTTGATATCATTACTTATCTGATATCACATTAGTCATGATTCACCAAAAAGGCTCATGCAACTTTGCATATACTGTATGTAGAAACTGTAGGTCATAATCTGCAACAATGAACTAGAAAGGCTTTTTAGGGCTTTAAGGTGTACTCATGGACATATTGATTAAAACTCAAATTTTATTTCTATCGTGCTAAAACGGGTACGCAGTGTACCTGTGTATATAGCCAGCTCCATGCTCCCTTGCGGCACTGCCGATCAGAGGGAATCACCCTCTGACCGGAAGTTCCGGTATCGGGGGAAGTATTGGAGCATTTGGGCGAGTACGAATACATCCATACATACATACATAGTGCATCCCTCTAAGCAACCTTTACAAATAACTGCCACCACACCTCCCTTTAAATAATTTACTATATCCTGCACTTACTATTACTAGCTGGAATACTGGAAAAACTTGTCCAGTTACCATTTTTCCCTCACAGATACTCTAGCACTAGAGCTAGTGCTAGAGCATGCCCTGCACCTACCACCTTTCCACTTCGTAGACATAAATTTGAACTCCCAGTGTACATGTTTATAGGACAGTCTTTAGATATTAATGCCCTTGCATTTATGAACACCTTAACATAAATGTATACACCCTTAGGCAGATGTATTGATTGGGCTAGAAGATAATATTTATTATGTGAAATCTATTTCTGTTCCTAGAAGGACTAAATAACCTGCTTACTGGCTGTGTTCTCTTGCAATAATAAATTCCTCAGTAAGCTCCAGATTGCTTGCCACATTGAGACTGATTAATTATCATAGATTCAATGTGGTACAATACGCTACACAGGCTGCTACAACTAGATTTCAGAAATCCCCCCCGATGATTTTTGAGACACTGAATGTCAATTTGTAGCACGCTCCTACAGATAACTAATGTCCATCGTATGTACAGAGTAGTTTATTGCAGGGGATGGATTGGAAGCTATAATGATTAGTAAACAATAGATGGTATTCTGCAGAAGACTTCCATTTGGGTTTGTAGCAGATCAGAGAGACAATGAAAATGTGTAAAGAAACATCTGTAGACTTACAGAGAAACTAATGACAGATACGTTAACCCATATTATGTGAACATCACCATAGCAGTTTCTGACTATCTTCCTTCCTTTGTTCAGTGTTATTTCCAGAAAGAAAGTCAGTGCAAAATTAGATTTAAAAAAAAATGAACACTCCGCCTTTTATACACATTTTTCGCTGCATTAATATTCCAAGCCAGGTCAATAAAATAATGTTGTAAATGACATCTCCATTACCGGTTTTGTTCCATTGTGCTTTTACAGAGTCCTTATGTTTCCATTGTGCTCATTTAGGAATGTCAAAATTTGCTTGGTTAATTGTGTATATTTATTGTAGGCAGTTTTAGGACCCAATGGCTTCAAGCAACATTTTAACATTTATTGGAGGCTGCAGATTTAAAAGGCCATTCTACTCATTTGGTTTTTAGTTGATGCTACAAGGTTGATCTACTTAACAGTTTATTATATCTCTTGGGAACTCTGTTGATGAGATCTATTGGGATCTGTTGATGAGATCTGTGCTCCTTTTCCTGGGTCTGCACATAATGGAGAATGCAATAGGAGGTTCTAGAACCAACAGCTTTGGGCAAGAACACCGAAAACTCCCAGATGGATTAGGTCAAAGTTGGGAATTTTGTCAGGGAGATGTTTTTATTGGAGTCTTCAGGGCATTTTAAAAGCCAGGAACTGACTTGGCGCATTAAGATCCACCTATAAGTAAAATATAATTTTAGATGGATTGACTCTTATAGGATAACTATACTTTTGGTACAATTATTCTTTAAATGACGACCCTCCCATCCCCAGCAATATCCAAAGTCTTATACTCACATGTCCTTGCTCCTGCTAGTTTTATGAATCCTTCTAGGAGCTGCAGTACATTCACCCAGCCTGTAAATGAATGGAAAATCTCCATCCTTTACTATGGAGAGGATGTCTATTATGTGTCCCAATTTTGGACAGCCTCTCTATAGGGATGAATAGACAAATTTGTATGCAGAAGGAATATCTGACTGGCTGGAAAACTTTGCAATAGACCATACAGTGACGGTCTAATAATGAAGAATTGTGAGGATACGACTTTCAGGGGTAAGGGAGTTGAGTTAAAGGATACCTGTACTAAAAAATCCTGTTATACTTTAAGACTTGATTCAACTGGTGTTTTCCATTTAAACGCCACGTGAATTGCTCAATTAAAGTCCATGGGATGTTGCTGACCTGCATTTGAAATTAATTTTAAATGCATGTCAAATGAAGGAAAACACCCATCGATATGACCCCTTAAGCAAGCAAATAAGCTATTAGTTCATAACTGCTATTACGTGATTCCTTTTAGTGCAGTAAACCTTTCTACCTCTGTTTATTGTAATGTTTATTATGTTTTATTTTAGCACATGGAAATGTTTTAAAAAACAATATGTTTTTGTATACATGCCGTGTTATTGATAGAACATTTGTTTCTTCTCTTATAGCAGTCAGACACAAGTGCAAGTTACTTGAGAGCTGCCCGGGCTGGTAATATAGAAAAGGCCCTTGATTATTTGAAAAATGGAGTAGACATCAACGTCTGCAATCAGGTAAAGACTTATTATTTTAAGTAGAAATTATTGAGCTCATGGAAACATTATGTATCATTGGGAAGCGTTTTAAAAAGTAAACCTTACTAAAGTAAAGTCTCTGTTGACTGGTTTTGGGCTTAAGTTGATGGGATTGGTTTGACATCAGTTTGAGATGCTTCTGAGATCATTCAGAATTTGACGGATGCATATGATCTGTAGTTGGCCTTCTTCTGACCTGCATTTGACCCATGTGACATTGCGAAGGGAGAGATCTAGCACGCCAACCGATAGGTATCTATAGGTATGTGTTTAGTTAGTGCCTGACCAGTCTTTCCCATACATGACTCTTTAAAGTGAGTTGTTGTATCAAGTGGCAAAGCAAAAGTAGGATGTCGTGGAGCAATTAGTCATCCTTAAATCTTACCGGAGGCTGGTAGATGATGGTCATTTAATAGGTGGGTGGGTGGACACCTGGGACTTGAGAAAACTAAAGAGAGGGTAACCCAGAGCTTCTTTTGGCCTGAGTTACATGTGGATTTAAAGGAATATTCTAAGTCATGCTCAGAGTGTCAGTATTCTGCACCGATGCCCCATTATCGCAGCCCAATGGAACTTTTGGCAATCACTGAAGTAACATTCGAAAGAACTGGCATGGATCTGGTAGGCCCAGTTTTGTAAAAATTGCTTGGAGGCATCAGCATATACTATTGATACTGGAGTATGCCACCCAATAGCCTGAAGCGATCAGCTTGCACACTTTACTAGCCAAAACAATTGCTAAGTAACCTGTCCTGGTATTTAGCAAGGTAGGCATCCTGAAGGAGACTTTGCAAACTGTAACACTTATACACCTCTGCTTACTACCCTCAAACTGATGGTATGGTGGAAAGATTTAATAAGACTCTTAAGAGCATGTTAATGAAAGTGGTAGACAAAGATGGAAAGAATTGATATTTCTTATTGCCCTACCAAATGTTTGCAGAAGTGCCTTAGTCATCCAGAGGTTCTTCACTTTTTAGGTTACTTTATGGTAGGCACCCCATAGGTTTGCTAGATGTCGCAAAAGAAACATTGGCGATGTTATAAAAGCATTATTGAGTATATCTCATGGATGCAAGATAGAATTGCAGCTGTAATTCTCCTTTTTCGGCAACATATAGAGAAAGACCAGGAATCCCAGAAAATGGTTCATAATAGAGATGCCAAAGTTAATAATTTTCAACCCTGGAGTTTAGGTACTAGTTTTAGTTCCCACAGTCTAAAACAAATTCCTGGCTAAAAGCCAAGGCTGAGGCTCTTTTGAGGTCATGAAGAAAGTAGAGGAAGTAAACTATATAGACCATCGGCTGTGTAAAAGGAAACCAGAGCAAAGTTATCGCATTATTCTCATAAAGTCATGGAAGGACAACCCTGGTGGCCATGTTAATCCCTAAATGCATATAGTGTCCACAATACCAGAAGTGAAATGTAAAAGAGTAGTTTCTGAGATATCTGGATGTACCCCAGTTATTCAGCGTGATATTGTTTTTGAGTGTGGTGTGTGGGTAAATCTAAAGCTGTATAGAATACCTGACCTTGGTAGGGAGCAGTTGCAGAAGAAATAAGAAAAATACCAAAGCTAGGAGTGATAGAGGAATTGCACAGTGACTGGTCAAATCTGATAGTGTTCATTCTAAATCCAGATGGAGGTTTGAGATTTTGCAATGATTTTAGGAAATTGAATAACATGTCCAAGTTTGATGCTTAATCTGTGCCCTGGGTTGACAAACTTATTGACAGACTGGGAGCTGCCAGATATCTAAAAATTTAAGATCTGAAAAATGACTACTGGCAAGTACCACTTATAGAAAGTGTTAAGTAAGACTGTGTTTTCCACACCCGGAGGGATCATTCCAGTATATGGTGCTGCTTACATGGGGCCTCTGCCTCATTTCAGAGAATAGTGCATAAGATTTTAAAACCTCACAGCCAACAGCCTATCTGGATGATATAGTCATTCATAGCTTTGACTGGGAGATGAACCTGTCCTAAACATGTGGTACTTGCCTCGGAAAAGCAGGGGCTAATGGTAAATCCCCAAAAGAGCCTATAGGTTTGGAGTAGGAAACTTGTTGTACATGAGAGAAACTATGCCATTGTAGAGAAAGAATGCTTTCCTATTAAATGGGCACTGGGAAACCTTTTAGGAAGACAGTTCAAGCTGGTTACTGACCATAAAAATATGGAAACAAATTGCTGGATGACTAGTTGGTTCTTGGCACTTCAAGCTTTCAAGTTTACTGTAGGGAACAGATCGGGTAAAATTTGGAGTAATGTAAATGCCCTTTCATGCATCAATTTCCTCCCATTTACAGTCGTTCTACCTTATGTTATATTTCTCCATGCTTTTTGTCATGTGTGAGAGATTGGGGCTTGCAAATATATCCTTGATTAACTTTGTAGTGTGCCACTTGTTTTAATTCTGACCCAAGCCAGGTTTTGTTTCTACTAGCCTCTAATTGCCAGGGTCAGAGGAGGGACATACCCCCTCCTTCCCCTTCCCTGTCTCAAGCAGACCTATATGGATTTTTCAATCAACAAGTAAAGAAGACAGTGCTGGTCTTTCTCATTAGAAAGCACAGCATGTTCTGCAACTTAAATGATATAAAAGTACCTAGTGCTAAATGTCTATTTAGAAATTAAAGATTTTTAAACAATCTAAATACAAGTAATTAAAAATTCTACTAGATCGGTTTAAAATGTGTAAACATTTAAATAGGAATACAAATAAAACCTACCATAAAAGCATAATACTTTACCTTTCACGTTTGATAAGTAACCATTGTGAATGTAAATTGCAGACACTTCTGTGATATTGTGGTTTATTATAGCCATAAATGTAATTCTTACGGCTCATGTGTTTGTTGTTCGTAGAATGGACTGAATGCTCTCCATCTTGCATCCAAAGAAGGACATGTAGAAATAGTTTCGGAACTGATACAACGAGGCGCTAATGTTGACGCATCTACAAAGGTTTGTGCCTGTCCTTTTTATTTTATATCACAGACCACATTCATTTCTGCATTCTGTCATTGATAGAAAATATTTGAATCAACACAAAGTTCTGTTAGAGACTCCTCACCCCTCGCTTTTTGTTCTTTTTTTCTGATAACTCCACCATTATGCTGGTCGTATCACTTACAGTTTAAATCACCTATCATCAATATCATATCTGAAAGGTCAAGATTGGGTAAAACAATGATCACATGTGCCCCTCCACCACACACATGTAAATGCCTCTGCATGGTAGTGAATGTGGTGACCCCAGATCTAAATTGTCACTGGGCAAAACAATGAACATAATATTATTATTATTATACAGGATTTATACAGCGCCAACAGTCTGCACAGCTCTTTACAATATAAACATATGTGCTTCTCCCTTACACACACTTGTGATGGGACATCCCTTCTGTATAGTAGTGGGTGCAACGACCCCAAATTTTCCTCTGCAAATAGCAGATTACACGTAAAATATGGTTTTGTTTCCATAAATTGATTTCAGTTGTCCTGTACAGCAATGGCATTAATTCTCCAATATAACATACTGTGTGGCTTCAGTTCTACTAAATACATAATCTAGATCAACACTGCATATTTACATATCCCCCACCCTTCTATTTTACTGTTTCCACTTACTGGTGTATGTACACTATGTATATTTTTTCCTATTAGTTAATATCGCCTCACTTATATTTAACCTGATGTTACGACCATGCCTTTTGTCCATTTGTTTTTGTTTTTAGTAATATTTGTAGATATTTGCACCTTTACATTAGAAGCTGAAATGATGCTGTTATGATCACACGATATAGAGAAATACCTCCAATGGCATCTCCAAATAACTGTGACATAATAGCTATTTCCCAGACCTGCTGTATATTGCACACATACTAGACTATAAGCCAAATCGTGATGGGAGCGTGTTGTGCAAACTAAACTCTTCACCCTCCCCTGAAATGCTAAATATGCTATAGAAATCTCCCAAATGCTACATATCCTTCACATGTAAGTCAACAAGAACCCAACATCATACAGTGCCGGTCAATTAGAGCTTGTGTATTGTGCCCTGATACCGAGACCACCTTTAGGTGACTCTGAGAAAAGTATGGGAGCTTCCATTGTTGACCTCTCCTTGGAGAATATTAGCTCTTCGACTGCCCTGCTGAGGCTTTGACTGAGTCTATGGCACGGAACAAGTATTGAAATAAGGAATTCTTACTCTCATTTACAGCATGCTTGGTGTGGTCCGTGGCACAAAAGTATTAAAGCCAGGCAACTAGCATTTTCACAAGTGTATCAGCAACGGCAGCCCCCACACATTTATCATGACAGAGTTATTTTAAGACACAAATAAGCTGGGGCCTCCTTATATGTGAGATGGCTGTGTTATGCCTTTCAGGAGAGCAGCACCCAATATTGTGTACAAGGTGTGGTCAATTCTTGGAGTTCTACAGTTTATAGAGGGAACCAGAAAAATGAGATTTAAAAAAATTAATTTTTATGAGGTTTGGCAAGGATTCATTTTTACAATAAGGTTGACTAAGAAGTTTGTAAATGCTGCGATTTCTGACCTCCCATTGTGAAAGTGCTAGTTTCCTGGCTGTCATGCCGATCCAATGGTTTTAATGCTTTATTAAATACTGACTTTGAACATGTAAGCAGGTATCAGATATCCTGGCTTTGCTTCACTTGTAATATGCTTGCTCCAGGTCACTTCTTAGAATTTTTTAAGCCAAAGCTAGCCAGACACATATCATTTTTAGAAGGAGGTCGGCATCGTCAGCCTACATATTTCTTTTGGTTAGGATTTATTTTAAACAAAGGGGCATCATTTCACTATAGGACACAAAAAGTCAAAGATGAAAGCTTCCTGGCTCCATTACTAAGTCTGTTGCTGGGCCTACTTTAATGGTGTGACAACGGCTACTACAGGTTTTTGCCCTTAAGTAGATTTTCTAATATGTTCAGCACCTTTCTTCTATTGTTCTTCTTTAATGATATAGTCTCTGAAGAGTGCTGCAAAGTCCTGGAAAAAAAAGGACCTGTAAAGCTGCATTCTATGATAGATCTGGGTGATATGGTTTCCGTTTCTGTGGTGATTGAGGCCAATATGAGTAGCTGTCACTCTTATACAGGGCGGATTTCCCACAACGCCAACCAAGGCCTGGCCTTTGGCAGCAGGGAGTAGAGGGGCAGCAGGGTTGTGGAATTCCTATCTCAGGGCACCGGGCGGGTAGTTGTTTTCTACATTTAGCCCTGCTTTGGGCAAGCAGAGCTAAATGTACAGCAGGGAAGCCACCGCTTGTTTTGTACAAGTGATCCCGGCAATGTCGCCGAGATCACTTGTATGCAGCCTGCAGGTCTGCCATTCTCCATGGGGGGGGCGCATTGAGAAACCTGGCCTTGGGGCAGCAGAGAGCGTAAATCTGGCCCTGCTCTTATAGCAGAGCGTGTCACCATTGCTGTGCTTATGTCTAAGCCCAGGCCTTCATAATAGTAAAATAGGGCATTACCGGTGACCTGTACTTTTGGTGCAGGTCTTTGAATCTGTAAAACCCATTACAGTTTCTGTAGGCTGTTTTTTTCCTTTTAAAACATTTTAAAGAAATACAAGGGGTGCATTTGCCTTTTTCCATGGTTTTATCAAAGTAAGATGTACTGTACTTTATCTGTAATAACAAATGTATTTATTTGGTTTTTATTTTGCAGAAAGGCAACACTGCTCTTCACATAGCATCCTTAGCAGGACAAGCGGAAGTAGTAAAAGTTTTGGTAACGAATGGCGCTAATGTTAATGCACAGTCCCAGGTAAATATACCATTATTCTGCATTTATGTCGACAGAAATATGTGTAAGCTAATGACTCTCGGTATTAGAAAATTACATCAAAACCAGTTCTTAAAGGAGAACTATGGGGTCAGGGCTTTTCCCCATAGTTCTCCTTAGGCTAACGGGAGGACACAAACTAGCGTCCTCCCGTTACCCTAAGCTCAGTATACTGTGAGCTTAGGGTAACTATACAGTTATATACTATACAGTATGCTGTAGCTCGCGGTATACTGAGACGCCGGAGCCGGAGCGGATCCCGACATCGATGTCGAGATCCGCCAAGTTGCGCGAGTGACAGCTGGCTCTGCCTATCTAGAGGCAGAGCCAGCTGTACCCGCCCCCTCCCCCGCCCGTTCCGCCAGTCAGCGCTGGCGGAGCGGGGAGGGGGAAATCCAGCCCCTCCCCTGTCACGGCAGAGAGCTGTGACAGGATCGAGAGGTGAGCGAACGCCGGGATATGTTCGCTCACCTCCCGATCTACTGAGCCGACCTGTGACAGTCTCATTGTCACAGGTCGGCTAGAACTATGAGGTGAGTGAAAAGCACTCACCTCATAGTTCTCCTTTAAAGTCAATCTCCAATCAAAACTATGTAACTAAAGTCACATACAGTTGAAGAATTAGTGTTGTTAGAGAGGTTACAACACCACCCAAAAACTGTAAGTGGATTGGGCCTAAAGCCCATCTCTAGCCAAAATAATGCCTGATTAAGTGAAACTTTTATCCTTAAAGGAGAACTATGAGGTGAGTGCAGTGGCGTAACTAGTGACCTCAGGGCCCCATGCAAGAATCCCATGAAGGCGACCCCCCCACACCCCCAAGAAGACACAAATTAGATTTTTTTTAAAACAAAATTAGACAAGGATAGAAAAAAAACAAAACACTGTTCTCTTTCATCTCCCCCTTCATGTCCCCAGCGACCCCATGTATTGATATGGATTTGCATTGCATTAGCTAGCTATTTGATGTAATTCTACTCCCTTTCTTAACTGAGAGATTCTGTGATGGGAGAGCTGATTATTGCATGCTGTGTAGCAGGAGCCTTGTACAGGAACAATGGGTAGAATGTTGCTGCAATGAGGGATTCATGCAGCAGAGTCTGAAATAGCAAGTTATGCACAAGCGATTTCTAAGCTTGTACCTATGTATCCTTTGTAAAGTTGTGCAAGCTGCATTGTTACATGGCCTGAATGGATAATTAGAAGAGCATACAGTCAACCTCATTTCTCTCCCTGGTTTTTAGTAAAAGGTATAAAAAGCCAAGAAAAATACTTTCTAACAAAGAATGGTGTTAAACACCACAAATCTATTCACATATTATCAGTGATCAACAGCACAGTGAGCCTTGAATGTAAACCCTACTGTAAAAGTGTGAACCACTCAGATTTCAGTTGGCATTTTGTAGTGCTTCTCAGTGGTTACTATGGATATCACCTCTACCTAAGGCTCCTTCTGACAGGCTCCCTTAGAGGCTATTGGAAACCTTTTTGCATGGAGTTGCCCTTAGCACATCTTATGCGATCCCCTCCACCCACTATTTGGAGGGCACCTTGTGTGTGTGTGAGAATGTCTGTCTGTGAGTGTGTGACAATGTGTCTGTGGTTGTGTGTGTCTGTCAGTGTTTTTGAGGACCTGTTCACACTAGCACAGTGCATTAATCACACAGTCCTATGAGATTAACGCACACTGTACCACGCAATCACACTTACAGTGCTTTCTGGTATGGGAGGTGCGTTGTGTTGCGTTGCCATTCATTTAAAAGGCACATCCAAAAACACCTCCCACCCACATTTCGATTGCCTGCACCGGAACCCGCAGTACCGCAATGCCATGTGTTCCAGTGTGGTGCGACTTGAGTTGTGACTCAACAACTAAGGACAAATGTGGGTCCTGAAGTTACAAAGGTTGAGAACCACTGCTATGGGCATTCTTTCTATATGCTTACATAATGAAGCCGCTTTGCCAAGACATTGCCCTGGTATCTGCTCCCCTCTCCTTCTCTCCTTCCTTCTCCAAGCTAGTAGATGGACAGCTGCTGGAGACTGCTCATTCCCTTTTGACCTTGTACCAGACAGGAAGTTCAGGGAAGTGGAGCAGAGCGAGTTTTGAGGCAGCTGTTCAGAAACATGATGACTGCAAATCTTAATATCTAATTTTTACAGACATTTAGTAAAAAATGAAGTGGGGCATGAAAGAGACTTGGAGTTGGCAGAAACAAAGTTTAAATAGGTGATGGTTGCAGATTATGCAACAGATGGCAGCATATGAAAGCGAACCATCAGTGGATGTTACTTGTGCACTCTTTCATATCAGCACTAAGCTGCTTCCCTGGCACACCCCCATGTTTCAGCATCCTTTCCCTAATTAGTGAAGACACTTCTTGCTTTCTAGAAGACTGTCCAAAAAAAAAAAAACCCTAACCCTAAGGTAACAATCGCAGCATTATTCTGATGAAAGGGGAATCTTTATATGATCTACCTTGTGATCTGCAGTACTAACTGTCCGTTAGTACAGAACTTGTCAGGAAAAGGAATAAAGATGCCCATAACTTGGATCTTTGCTTGGCCAGATTAGGGAACTTCATGGGGAACATGAGGTTAGGAACATCAGGTTAGGAACTTAGTTAGACTTCATCTGCTGATAATTAACAAGTACATGTCAAGATTCATGCAATTTACACAAATTAATGGGTTTAGGCAACTCCACTACAACCTGCTGTGTTTACATGGTTTACATTTTTTATTTTTGGATCTTTACATGCATGCAATATCCATGAGCAAACAGCAAACCCCATCCATTTCCTAAGGATCACTGTCATTCAAGCATACATCCACCATAAGCATCAAGGGAAAATGAAGATGCATAAATGTATCAAAAATGTGACCCAGCAATAGTAGGAAATCCTCTATTTACACACATTCCAGTGTACACTCTGAGAATTTGTGGTGCTGATCTTTAGATATTTCAGTTTTTCCATACAGCTTTCCCTGGTTGCTTTGGAATACTTAATTCATAAGATCTTTCTGATTAGGGCCTATGCAGTCTGGTGAGGGGTTGACTTTAATGGTGGGGTTGTACATACCTGAGATTCTTGAAGAATACTAAAGCACACTTTTGTAATATTTTGGAAAATTGTATGTGTATGGTACAGAGCTGAATATTGAGCAAGGAGCTGTTGAGTGACATTGCACTGATCGGAACTGAAGGCGCTCATGTGAAAGGGGCCTTATACAAGTTAATGGAAATGCAAAAGCAGCTTGGGGCAGCTTAGAAGTCCAGTGTCACTTGACCACTCCTTGATTTTCAGTCTGAGAGGGAGAGATACTCAAATCTGTCCCCAAAACATCCAGTTTTAAGATTAAAATGTGCTCTGTAGTATCCTTGAGAAATATCAGGTATATACAGCAACTGCAGAAAAGAACTTTACAGAATTTTTTTTAACCTCAAATGCTTGCTCAATGCACCTAAACTCACTCAGTATATACTGTATACCCATTGACACAAGCCCTAAATATTCCCCCTGTCTGCCTTAAACATAAATATACAATTAATAATTGCTGACTTATTTAAATCTGAAGTAAGGAAGTGTTAAAACACATAAGGTTTGTGTCCCTACTTGGTGGATTCATCCCCTCTATTTGTCCTGGTGACCATTGTCTCTGGGGAAAAAAAGGTTTTTGGAAATGTAAAATTATAGAGTTGTCACAAGAACAGAAGGTTTGAGGAAATCTTCCAACAGGCACACATGTTCTGGTGACAACTATGTCAGAGGGGATTACCCTCACTTCTGAAAGATTTCCTCTTATTTTATGTTGTGTCTGTGGATAGGATGTGATGTGGAATCTCCATGATGGGACACATACAGGAAAACAAAGAAAGCTGGTCTTAACTATTGCCTATTCCAAAGCTAAAAATTACATTTTAAATACACTGTAAAGGTTTAAAAAAATATTTCATGAAACAAAAACACAGATTAAGAGAACGTAAAGGTGACTAAAGACAGTAAACAAATATAAAGGGCAGTAAAAGAATGTAATGCTAGTGCCTTGGAAACATAAGCTACAGCTAGTTATCCTACTAAAACCATTATTTTGTAGTTGTGTGTGAACTTCATTGTTCACACACAACTGCACAGGCTTCACAGGCTGAATAATAGCTTGCAGTGTCAGGCTGCGGTATACAAAGCAAGTAGAGTCCTTTCCTGTATTAAGAGGGGAATGTTTGGCAGGGACAAGTCCGTAAATGTGCCACTTTATAGATCACTGGTTCAGCCTCATCTGGAGTATGCGGTCCAGTTTTGGGCACCAGTTAACAGGGGGGAGGTCCTTGAACTGGAGAGGGTCCAGAGGAGGGCAACCAAAATCATAAAGGGGATGGAGGACCTGAGTTATGAGAACAGGCTTCTAAAATTAAACATGATCTCCTTGGAAGTAAGGAGATTAAGGGGGGGACATGATTTTCATGTATAAAATGTTTACCGGGGATAGTAACATTAGCAGCAAACTTTTTACAATTAACTCGATGACAAGGACGAGAGGCCACCACTTAAAATTGGTGGAGAAAAAATGTCAGCACTATGGGCGAAGGGGGTTCTTCTTAGTTAGATCGGTCAAGGTATGGAACTCGCTGCCACATGCTGTGATTTCGGCTGAGAGTGTGGAATCACTCGAGGCAATTGGACGATTTCCTAAGGGACTGTAATATACAGGGGTACAAGTACTACACACCAATAGGACCATACACACATGCACAAATAGCTTGGACTTGATGGACATATGTCTTTATTTAACCTCAAATACTATGTAACTATGTAACTACACATATACCTGTTTCTGTACATAAATAAAGATTACTTGGTGATCATATTTGGAGGGTGACAGAATGTAGGCTATACAGTACATATCACAGTTGTCGGTTGCGAGCCAAAATTAGGTCATCATGGCTTCCCTTACCAGTGTACAGAACACATTCCTCTCTAATCTCTCCATTGAACTCTTACAATTGTACTCTGTGAAGGAATGTTTCCACAATTTTTACCCATTTGTCTTATTTTAATCCCTGCAAAAAAAGTGTGAAACTTTAGGAAAATGTCAGTGTCACTTTTGGAAAGCTGGCTCTGAACATAGAGGTCAATGGTGTGATTTGAACTTCCCTCTTCATTCAAAAGTGATAATGAATAGAGCAAAGTAAATCTAAATAGAGGTTTCTTCACAGCTTCAGGAATATTTACATCATATATCTAGTTTAGTTACATGGATACAATTGTTTTTTCATGTCTTTGGGTACAATACAGATTGAATACATGGATTTCATACATCTGCAGCCAGAGAACAGTTCTGTGTTGTACTGAAGGGATACAGACTGTATGCAGTAAAATGACTTTTGGAAAAGCAATAGAAATGTAGGGCAGAGCATAAAACCCTGTTTTTAAGGTATATGCAAACTGCTTAATGGTTTCTGTAGAGAGGGAAACATGGAGGCTGCCCTTATGAAACCTTTAGTTGCCTGGCTGTCATGCCAATTCATGCTCAAACAAGTATGCATATATGGACTTCTGCCTTCCCTTTGATTTCCTTAATTTGCATACTTGTTCAAGTGACTCAAATTACTGAAGCCATAGGGTCAGGATAACAGCCAGGGAACTAACATTTTCAGAAGTGCGGAGAGTAACATACCTTTATAGTAACCAATTAAAAGCATTCATCATCATTTCAGCTACTATAAGCCAATAAAGCTGAAATATGATTGGCTGTTATAAGCGTTACATACTACTTAGTTTCGATTTTTGTCCAAGCAGTTATTATTTTAACAGATGTATTGTTTCCATTTTCAGAATGGCTTTACGCCACTATATATGGCTGCACAGGAGAACCACTTGGATGTTGTGAAGTTCTTGCTGGACAATGGGGCGAGTCAAAGTCTTGCTACAGAGGTAAGATTTCACTTACTATTGGAGAAAGTTATAAACATCAGAAATATGTTCCACAAATATATGATTGTGCAGAAATACCCTGAACAGCAGTCAAAACGTAATCACCATGTGCACAGAAGTCTTTGCTCTGTTACTGTGACTGAGTTGTCAGCTCAGGAGTAGGCTGGAAGTGTGGATACCAATGGCATTGGCACACAGTTGCCTACCACCGTCTATGGGCAAAGATCCTCCACCAACAGTGATAATTGAGCCGTTTCCATGATTTTAAAATTAGTTAAAATGTGACTACAGCGCTAAGAGATTGGGGGTGTCTGAGGCTCAGTGGGATAGAATAATAAGTCGGAGTCATTGTACAGCAAGATACAGTAAATGCATTATCAAAATATAGTAAACAGGCTATTTATATTATCAAGATATAGTAAATGTGAAATTTATCAAAACTGGGGCAGACAAAATCTGGAGCAGCTGTCCATTGCCACCAACCTTCAATCTTTCATTTTCAAAGCTTAACAGAACAAACTGAAGACATAAGCTGATTGGTTACTATTGGCAACTGCTACAGTTTTGATCAATAAATTCCCCCAATTGTGTATATTATGTTAAAGCAGGCTCAAATATAAAAAAAATAAAGATTTGCTATTTCATAGGTAACATCCAGAAATGTTAAAGTGATTTTAAAGTCAAAAGGTTTTTAAGCTATTTCATATGCTGAATTAATCACTTCTAATGGATGCTGCTCCTTGATGTTTTATAAAGTTTTAGTTTTCTACAGAATCAGCTGGTCCCCTCATACCCTGTTTTAGGATGGCTCCTTTCCCTTGCGGGTCCTATAGAGCCACCTTTGTGTGTGCTAGTAAGCTGTGTGTGTGTCTCCACAACACTCAGGCACAGCAAGGCAAGATACTCCTATGCTCTCTTCCCCTCATTCGTTCCTCCTCCGTTTTCCCTTCTCTAAGCTTGTAGTTGGAGCTGCTAGAGACTATGCTGTCCCTTGTGATCTAAGTACTGGACAGGAAGTTCAGGGAAGCTCAGCTGAGAGAGTTGGAAACATGATGACTGTGTTTGGGTGAAAATATAAAGAAATACTTTGCTGGACAATGTATATTTGTTTGATCTGGACTCATTATTGAAAAAAAAAAAGGTTGGGAGTTTAATACTAAATTCATTGTATAAGCAGTACTTAGAAAATTGTCTGACATGTGACTATGCCTAGGCACTCCTGTGCTTTAATGTGTATTTCGACTTTTGCAACCAAATTGGGATAACACATACTTTATATTTGTTGTGTGTTTTTCCTCACATAACATAAATAAATATATAAGCATAGTTAATAAAAAATATCTACTTCCCTTTTTACTTATTTTAATATCCTACCCGTCTCCAAAAACACGGAATGCATGTTGCATAATTTGCCACATTAGCTTTTTGGCTGAGTTTGTCACGCATTCAGGCCCCATTGAACTTAATAGGGTAGCGCAGCAAATGCAGCACATGTGCACAAATGTGACATGCATTCCCGGAACGTGCAGGTGTGAATGTGGACTCAGTCTCGTGAAATCCCTGCTTCTGCTTCAATAATTTCGAGGATCTGCACATGTACTACTGCTTTTAAATATTCCACCACTAGTCATCACAACATACCACAAGGCATAGAAGGTCTGTTATGGGGAAGAGATCAGCAGGGAGCCTAGAGGTAATTCCGGTGACTAGGGCTTTGTCCTGTGCATGCCTTTTTGAGTACAGCTTCCACAGTACAGGACCTATTTAATACAGCAAGGCTGGCACTTATAAACGGTTACGTTTTGTAAGTATCACGTTAATGGTGTTAAAAGGTTATTGAATCTGGGCTCTGTTTCTTGTTATACTCACAGGACGGCTTTACACCTCTGGCAGTTGCTTTACAGCAGGGTCATGACCAAGTGGTGTCTCAGCTCCTGGAAAATGACACAAAAGGAAAGGTTCGCCTTCCGGCACTCCACATCGCTGCCAGGAAGGATGACACAAAAGCTGCAGCACTTCTCCTGCAAAATGACCACAATGCCGATGTGGAGTCCAAGGTTTGTGAATGGGACATGGATGGAGAGCAGCATATTCTGCACCCTGTAATAAAATCATATGCCTTTCAGCAAAGCAGATACCTAAAAGCATTGCAAACCTTTCCTCAGTTCTAAATGTCACTGCCCTTGCTTTAACCCCAATATACTGTTTTTTTGTTGTTTTTTTTACCTATTTATTTTTTATGGGCACATATTTCTTTTTTCTTTCTGCCATTACAGTTTATGTGTTATCTACCTCTAAAGCTGAGCATGCGCCAGTACAACTAGCTCACATGAATGTATGCACTGCTATGATGCATTAATTTTAATTAGATGACACATATACAGCACAGGGTAGATTTACATAGAGACTTCCACTGAGTTATATAGATGTTCCACTTCCTAATAATGATTAATCATCCTGATGACTTCACAGCTGTTTGATCTATGGACAACCCCAGAAAAATTCAGGCTATATCAACACACTGGTCATGGTGTGGCTGTCAGCCAGTTTGGATTTTCCCTTCCAATATATTGTCTTTTTCTCAGTGTTAAAGTAGTGCCTGCCTTCTGCGCACATGTACATGCATCCTTGTAGAGCATACAAAGCCACATCTTTATAAATAAAGGATCTTTGGTCTAATTAACTTAAATGCCCCTATAACCCCCATTTAGCTTTTACGGTTAAGTACATAGTTTTATTTATAGAGTCAAGAACTATCACTCCTTTTTACCTTAATTGTAACTCAAATGCAAAAAGCATTTTCTCTAACAGTTTTGTATAGTGTTGCATAGTAGTCCGGGAGACTGATTTGAGAGTATTCACACAATAAAATGTGTGAAGAGTCACTTCAATTTTCCAATCATGTGAAAAGAAAATTTCTGTTTACCAATTTCATCTGCATATGATTGGATAATTGAAGCGAATCTTCATATACGGTAATTTATTGCCTGAACATTGTCAAATCCTGTAGTATATTGGCCTCATTGTGTGGAAGATACAGTATCCTTTTCATGTGGCCAACACATTTAACAGTAAACCCTAGTAGAAGGATTTTAGGATTCCCGCTAGTGACCCCCTCTGTTAATCTGCCTGTATATCCTTTCTTCATTTATCTCTTTTTTATTGCAAATAACTAGATTCAAAACTCAGATTTCACTAGATATTCAGCACAAGGAACACCAGTTCTTATAGTCTGGCCATTCTGATGTAATAACTTGTTGTGTATACTGTTGTGTTTCAATGGTATCGCTTAGTACATCAAATACAGTAAATGCAGATACATTTGGAAAAAAAAATGATCCTTATAAATTTGTTTACCTAGTCTTCCGAGAGGCATGAGAGCAAGCTGGTGCATGGTTAGAAGTGTAAAGTCCCAGAGCCAAATGCATTAGGCTGCTAGTAACATATCTTGGCCTCTCATGTCGGGATTTCTGATGTGTAGAGATTTCAAAGAGAACTATGGCCCAATTTTTGTTGGCCATAGTTCTCTTTGCGATCACAGGAGGACATTTACTATGTCCTCCTGTGACCTAAAACTCAGCATATAGCGGGCTGCTGCCCACTATATGCTGACAGTGCAAAGCCATCCTGCGGCTGAGAAAGTTTCTGGCAATATTGTTGGAATCCACCCCGCTGCCTGATTGACAGCTGGCTTGCCCCTTCCCCTGCCCATCCCCTGAACGGAGAAGGTAATAGGTAATCCCTGCGGGGAGCGGCGACTGACTGTTGCCGCTCTCTGCAGGAAGAAGATCGGGAACTGAGCGATCGGCAGTATGTGATTGCTCAGTTCTTGATCAATAGAGCCGACATGTGACAGCTGCAGTGTCACACGCAGGCTCCAATTATGGGGATGAGTGTATTTTACTCTCCCCATAATTCTCCTTTAAGTCCCACATTCTACATCACTTTAGGTCCCACATTTTGTTGAGTAATTTTCAGAAGCGAGTCTGCATACACTGCTCTGAAGAATACCGTACATTCATTTAAACAGAATTGGCCCACAGCATTAGGCACCAATGCTGTATTTCAGGAGGGACTGGCTGTCAGCCATATTGCTAATGCTTTATACACAGTTAACCAGTACACTGGTTACTGTTTTCATACTAACCTGTATATGCAATCCTACAAGTTTTTCTAAATATATTGCATTTTATTTTTAATTCTACATATATATTTTTCATATGAAATCTCATATGTTGAGAATGATCTCTGTTGCTCTTAGAAGCAGCTTAGCTCAACTGTGTGCTTTGCAAAGGATTTTCCATCACCAAAAAGCAGCTTTGCATCATGTCACTGAGCAACAGAAATAAACAGCTTTACTTAGATGTGTTTATCCTCGGGCAAAAGTAACATTGGCATGCCTGATATTAAATGCATTTCGGAAAAAGATATAAGAGAGCATTAAATTTAAATGTACATTAAATTATTGTCAAGGTAGAAACCTGCTTTAAAAGTCCAGCATAAATGTAAAAGAACTGTGACCTGTAATTCATGACCTGCCAGAAATATCTAGTGAAATCCCTGACCACATTTACATTTTTCACAGCAATAGTTCTCCCAAGTGTACAAAATGACAAGCTCTAGATATCTTTAGACTAGATCAGATACCTAATGACTGACCAGTACTAAATTGGCCATACACTGTTACAATTTTGCCCAATTCCCATGAATCGGCTAAAATTCTAATAGTGGTTCAGGGACGTGCAGGTAGGGGAGGCAGGTGATTATGGATTATTATGGAGGAAAAAGCTGTCGGCTTCAAGCCTGAAGCCGACAGCTTCTTCTCTATTCAGAGCAGCTTGTTACAGGGTACACAGCAGGGAAAGGCTCCCCACTGTGTAATCTGTTATGGACGGAATGCTGCCTGTTAATTACAGGTGGCGCTGCATCCGGCTTTTAACAGCTAATTAGGTTACAGCGGGCTTCCCCACTTCTTTCTGTAACCTAACATAGTGAGGGAAGAGCTGCAACAGCCTCTACTCTGTGTTAGAGGCGTGAGCTCTGTGAATGGTTTGGACCAATGGCAAGCAACTGTCAAATAAAAAAAAAAAAAAACCACTGAGGAAAACTGTCAGCCGAGTAGTGACTGCAGCCAGTGTTCCGGGGCGTAGCCTGCGGGCTAAAGTAGAAAAAAAACCTATACATTTATGGCCAGCTATAGAGCAGGCATTGGTGGTGTACTGGTCATCCAAAATGACATTTCCTGGATGATCGCTAGTTTTTGCCCAAGATGTGTCTGGCACAAGAGGTATCTGCTCAGTGCGCACACATTCAATTTCAGCCATAACAATGGTGCATATTTATGCAAAGATTTGTCTTCAGGATGATTTTGATGGATCTTACGGTTATCTCTCTACAGCTAGCCCTACTTTCCTTTTATAAAACAGGCACACTCCTACATTCTCGTACTGTGTTTGGCCCAGAAAAATCCATCCTTCTCTCACGCTATTGGGCATACATGGTACTATATATTCCACACTAATAGACTGCAGACTCTCCTCTTCTCCTCCATTCCGTGTGACTTTATTATTGCTCTAGCTTGCTAGAAAGGATTGATTGACAGGCAAAGAAGCAAACATTGATTTTAAAGATCCTATTGAGGAATAAAATCACACAGCTCTGATCACAGTATTAACCCTTAATTGCCTACCACTAAAGGGTTCTTGAATAGTCTGTAAAGCCCTTCTAGGCATGCTAGTAACAAATGTCCTGTTTCTGCCCATTCAGCGTTCAGTGTTCTGTTTTTCCAGTTTAATCTATTTATTGACCATTTTAATATTACTAATAACGTATGGACTCAATGTATTGCAATGTGTACATTTGTCTAGGTAGTGTAAATTCACACTGCAGCATTTTCCACTGAGAAATAAAATCTGTTTTATGTAAAACTGCATGATATAGCATGCAGAATCACCTTCTAATACTGTGTAATATTGAATCATCAGACTCTGAACTCCCCTTCTGTGCCTGCCTTGTGGTCATCCTATGTCCCATACCGTTATCATGATCCGTTGTCATCCATATCATCAGTGGTGGACTAACCATTCATTCTTTTCCCCCTTCTTTGCTTCCCAATGTGTAAACGTAGATGGTGGTGAATAGGACAACAGAGGTATATATATATATACACACAGTCACTTGCTCATATCCTAGCACTGCTCCTGCATTCTCTTTCTCTTTTCTTGTGTTGCCTCCTATGTAGTTATTGTTTTGCTTTAGAACTCAAGGTAGCATGTGCAACAAGGGGTGATCCCGTACGTGGGCTGTCTGCGGCTAAGCACTGTTAATGAGCAGCAAAATTGACAGCATGTCACATAATGTCTGCAATGTTCTTGTAAATGTATGATCTGCATTCGTTCAGAGCGGCAGACAGTCCTGACGCACTGCTTCCTAGACTGGTTCCTCTTAGGCTTCTCTGCATGACACTTGCACTTACCTAGTGTCAGCAAACTGGTGACCAGAACCTGGATCCTGCAGACCTTCAGCGATGAAGCCTTTAGCAGATAGCATGGCTAAAGTTTCTGCTCTTTACAGATTGCCTTTGGTTCAGCTGTTTGAGAAATGGATTGAAGGCTCACTGCATGAATTGTACAAAGTTACTGATTCAATAACAGTCCATGTTTCAGCTACAGTTTACTTAGTCATAGATCAGATGAAATACATTGGATGTGCAAATTAGAAATAATTCATAATATTTTTTAATTGACAATACAGTATTATAAGCTCATCTCATACAGTACATGAGCCCATCTCTAGAGATTCCTTAGAAAAATAGATGCTTTATTGTAAACTGGCTCATTTAAAGGGTCTGCCCAAACAATTGTGATGTTTCAGTGGTGTGTAGACACTGGTGAGCTGAATCAATGGCTGGCTTCTTATGTCTATCATGGACTCTGCCAACGTTCCTGGCTCTGCTCTCACTACCATGTCTCACTTCTCATGCCATGAGAGTAGATTCAACATTTTAGCTGCTGTGAGAAGTCCAGCACTATGACTTAGACCTCCTTGTAATAGATGCAGCAGATGTATATAGGAACGTGGATGCAAAGATCAGACCAGAGGCCCTGAAACATATAAGATGAACTGGTCATTACATAAAGCAAAACTAATTTTGCACAGTGGAGTAACCCATAGCAAGACCCCCTCTGCAATCCACAGTGTTATGTGCGGTGTATTCTGTATTGCAGAAGGTATGTACAGTGCATTGTGATGTGCTGGGGGGAATGCCAGGGTTTCAACTTGACAAAAGGTATGCACACATTACATTGCCCACTTTTAAGCTGTTTTGTTTATTTTGTAACTTAATGTAGAAGTCTAGCCAAAAAGTTTTGTCTAGTTTTGGATAGAGTAGGGCAGGTGTAAAATCTCAGTCAGCTTTTAGTGCTTTTAGTGTCCTTGTTGGGGAGATTTTCCCTCGTGTCTTATTGGAGGTATTAATATGATGGAAAGTGAAAGGAACGACCCCAGTAAGGTCACATGCTCAAAATTAAACTCCAAGAGAGGCTCTAAAGCGTCTTTGCTCTAAAAGTTAGTTGATTGCTTGGTGTCCCTGTTGGGGACATTTCCCTTTACTTTCTGTTGCAGGTGGCACCAGTCGCCACATCAGGAAATAAAGGGAACCCTTCTTAATGAGTCGATAATACGAAATCACCTGCACTCCATACCACATACAGACCTTAATTGAAGATTGGTGCTTGAAGTGACAACACGGATGGAGCCGTGTCAGATACAATCCATAATAGAAGTTACTAACACTCAATGATATGTGCAAGAAGTAAAGCACTTTTTATTAAATTGTCACATGTGTCATACAGCCAACGTTTAGGGCCATACAGGGACCCTGTGTGGCCCCAAAATGTTGGCTGTATGACGCATGTGACAATTTAATAAAAAGTGCTTTACTACTTGCACATATCATCAAGTGCTGGTGACTTCTATTATGGACCCCTTCTTAATGAGAACACAGCCAACAGTAATAACACTTTTTTTTGCCTAGAGTGAGGTAGTTTTAGAGCTGATTTGGCTTTTTTTTTGCTGCCTGTGTTTTCCATTGGGGAGATTCCCGTCACTTCCTGTCTTGCTAACTGGTGACACCATGGACATACGGTGAGGTGGAAAATCTGCCCAAAAGGGACACAGAGAGCAGATCTAACCTTACAGAGGGTTTCAATTTTCCTTTTTCTATCGAAAACTAAAAAACAGTTTTCACTAGATTCTGCTCACTAATAATAACAGGCATACTTTAAATAACTACCCAGTATGATCATATATATATTTTTTACTGGAAAAAAAGATTTGGCTGCCAAATATATTATCACTACCCCCAGCTGGGAACACTCACACTAGTTTTCCTAGCTAATCCACTTTAAAGACACTGTCGCCTATTGAATGTGACCCTGTCTTTGCAGAGGGGCCTACCCCACTCACTGATACTCAGTTTTCCAGACCCAACCCTGGCCAAGCCTCCTTCTGTCTCAGCAGGCAACGATACGCAATGCATTCAAGTATGGAAGAGCATGTAACCTCCATCCATATGACAGTGCTCGGGTCAAACTGTCAATTGCTAGGCCCTAACACTGTGACATGACAGAGAGAGTGATGTCTCAGCTCCCCCTTAGCATCCAATACCACCCAACAAGGAAGGGTGAAGTGCTGGAGAAAGTGCAAAATGAGCATCAGTGGAGGGGCCTTAGCAAAGACATGGACATGTGGCCTTGAATGTGCAAAGTGACTGAGTCTAATGAAAGGAAACCTGTTCTAAGAGAAATATGGAGATTGCAATTGCTGACTTTCTTCTAAAAATACTAGTTGCCTGGAACACAGACCTGGAACAAGTCACAGGAGTCTAGAGACATACAAGTGATACAATTTATTTGATACTGAGAGATTTAGAGATTAACTGTATTTTAGTCCAGTGAACCCCAAAGTCTATACTTTATGCCCTCACTCATGTTATATCTTTGCTGTGTGGCTCACTGGAAGCCACTCATGTGAAAGTCTGGGGCTGTTGAGTAGAAGAATCTTCAATCATTCCTTTGGAAAATAAGTCTTTGATGTGCCCCAGTGGTGGATGACCTCCTCATGGGAATGAATTAAGGTTTTTCTAGGCAATCATGGAAGAAGAAGGGAAGCTCCCAGTGGGCCACACAGTGAAGGGTTGCTGGGAAGGAAGGGCATTCATTTTATATGTGGTTTTCAGGTGGACCCATTTATTTCTGGGCCATTAACTCTGCACCCGACCATTCAACATACCACAACAAAGAGATGTGAATATACATGTGTGAAGGGTTGCATTGGCAAGAAATAAGTTAGGCAAGTGAGGTCCCATAGGAAATAAATAGGCTACTCAAACACAACACAAGATAGTATTCACATGTAAGTGTAAATGGGCCCTAAAATATTTAGGAATAAGAAACCTTCAAATATACTTGTTTATTTGTAGATTGCTTAGGGCAACATCAATATTTTCTGTAAGATAGATATATATTTGAGTGAAATCATTAAATTCTACTGTGTATATTACTTAAATTTAGAGAATGATATTGTTCTGCACATAATGGAAATTAATGTACATACAATCCAAGTGTATTGTGTTTTGTTGAATGTTAAAAAAAAAAAAATATATAGTCATGTCCATT
>NW_017306341.1:2446433-2453140 GCF_000935625.1 Nanorana parkeri
TATATATATATATATTGGCAGAGACTGTCCTGATATGCTCAAAGAGGTCTTCTGCTTCAAACAGAAGCCCCCCATTATAACAATGATACACACCTGCCTCCTAAATTACACTAAATTTCTTGAACTAGGAATTATACCTACAGCTTGTAAATGCTGCTACTACAAGTCTCTGAGAACCGTTATATCTTAATGGAATCCTGAGAGACTCATGAACGTAAAGGAATACTGAAAGAGATACAGAGGTTGCCATGCTAGATGCAACAAGTCAGAAGTCCTGATTTGCATACTGGTTTTGAGCCAGTGACTAAAAAACAATAAAGCAAGAGGATTGGCATGACAGCAATATGTATTTTCCTCAGTACAGGTTTCCTTTTATAAACTGATTGGGGTGGCCATATACAGCCCAATTCTTCACTGATTTTACTGCCTAATGTGATGAGTGAGATTCTATCTGTGGCTGGCTTCTCTAGGGGTTATAATGTGTGCTCAACAACTCATTGGGAAATGTCACGGTGATAGCACTGAACCTTCAATAAAAAAAGAAATGTTTAACTTTGTGGCTCTGCTTTTCAGAGTAGTCACAAGGGATATTGCAGCAGATTCAAAGACAGGCAGGTGTGCCATTGCCTACCTTTCTAACTGAGAAATATTTGTCTAATCATGTGCAGCCTTCTCTCACAAGGGAATGTAAATGACATTGGGGACCTTTTTTTTGTTAGTATGCGTCTAAGGCAGCTATTTTTAATAGCTGAGCCACTTTTAATATACAGGGGAGTACCTCTTTGAGAATTTAATTTCCCCTTTAACATGCTCGGTAAAGCAGGTATATGCATATTTGATGCAATACAGTAGAAATATTTAGAGGATAAGGAAAAAAAATTCAGAAGGAGATAAACCATTTCTTAAGTATCGATATTTAGAAATAAAAGACCATAAACCCAACACCAGTGACATTTCCAAATGTATGTGTGGTTAAAGGATCACTTCCTTTCTGTATTGAAAAGGATATGATGCTTCAAAGACCAAATGCATTTCCAGCATGGTGGAAAATCTCTGCAATGATAACATGCCTGCAATCCTCATTTGGTCTCATTGCTGATGTCTTCTTAGTACTTATAGTAACCGAATTCTTGCAAGCAAAGCTCACATTAGCTGTTTTAGTTAGCTAGAATTAATTTAGCTAGAAAATCGGTTTGTGTACTGTATGTTAAGAGCTCATTTTTAAATGAGGCTGTGGGTCAGGCTAAGCATAACCATAAGATGGTTGCTGCATGAAAGGTGTGATTTTAAGTTGATCAAAGTCTCTAGTGCCTATGGAATGATTGTGCACATGAACCTTTATGCCTCCAATACATCATCTTCAAGTCTGGCAGGGTCTGTGAGCAGCCTAACACATCACTTTTGCTGTTTACAGTGTGCTATTAAATAAGCCAACCAATGACACAACCAGGGGTGTTTTTATAAAACGTTTGCAGTCTGTGAGATTTGCAGAGCTGTTTTTGGCTACTAGATGGAGCTGAGTAGCATGGGAATTTCCTGCGCTCCTTGGCTCCACCTAGTGGCCATAATGCTGTGCGACACTAAAACTAAGACATAAACAGAGCAAACAACTCTCCAATCATTTAAACAAAATCACCCCTTCATTATTTTATTTTTTTTAAACTGGACAGGATGAGGACTCACATGTTAAAGCATGCTGGGAACGTCCTGTTTCATACAACAGGCTGCATGGAATATGACTTCAAGAACTGAGCTTAATTCAGCAGGGTGAAATAAAGCCACATACACGAGCAGATAAGAGAATTATGAATTTTATATACAGAAATTAACTGAAACTGAAAAGCCATAACAATCAACTACAGAATGACTTGTATGGCAATTACATACCCATGATAGTTTTCTTTAGAAGCAAATGGGTGGTTATACTTTCAGCCCTCGTGTTTAAGACATTACTTAAGAAAGATTAGCTAGATGACACAAATTATCAGTAAGGTTACATTCTGTAATAAGGTCAAAGTAGAAGAATTAATATCGATCAGTTAATGCTAAAGATTTGTGTGTATGTGTATATTTGATTCTTTTTGGAATGTGAATGCATTTTGCTTGTGATTCTGCTTACGTTAATGCTATGCCCATAATATTCATAAATGTGACCTTTGTCTTGTTTGGTCTTTCCAGAGTGGCTTTACACCCTTGCACATAGCTGCGCATTACGGGAACAATAACGTGGCCACCCTACTACTAAGCCGGGGTGCAGCTGTGGATTTCACTGCCAGAGTAAGTCACCACTAAGTTTACTAAATGTTGATAATATACTGACTGTAAGACTGTTACCTGTAAATTAATAGATTCATGAGGGAATGAAATTCGGTATTGGATGAGAGAGGTCTTTTGGAGATGTTCAGTATATGCTTAAAACATGGATTTTGTACTCAATTCATTGCAATAAAAATTGGATTTTATGGATGTCGACTATGTGTGGCTGATCTTAAGGAAATAAGATCTGCATATCACTATTTCTCCTGGAGACAGAGAGCACCAGTGCATACCCCGTGACACAATCAATGGCTGATGACAGACATTTTCCTGCTTGTTGGAGAATCTCTGCTAGCATTTCAACATTTCCCAAACTTTCCCAGCACTTTCATTATGACCCCTGAGGTAGTGCATACTGCCTATGAAGTGCTTTATTATCACAAATTGATATATGTGGGTTTACTTGTCAAGAAAAGAACAGTAATCCAAAACAAAAATCAGAGTTGGGCTTTAGAACTGCATACTAGCACAAATCCAGATGTCTTTGGGTTGGTTGATGTGGGTTACTTTTTTTGCTTAATAAATCAAGGCTGGTGTAATGCCATCAACATAAGGGATAGTTCTGAATGTAATGCAATTGACACATTTAGGTTTCAGTTATGCACAGGTGAGCAGCAGACACTGAGGGCATATTTAACATTTAGTGGATGTGACTCTTACCATTCGCTGGTGGTTAATCAGTCACTGTCATTTAAAATACATACACCAGGATGATTCACTTACAGTGAATGTTTGATGAATGTCAGATTTACTGCTTATAAACATGTCCCATAGTAATAAAGCCTTTGGCTCCCCCTCACAAGGAGGGAGATTTGTTAAATGAGTTATGAGCAGCATATGCATCTATATATAACGTCCAGGTTTCCAGGAAAGAAACCCGTACCTGTACATGTTTTTATATAGTCTTTAATGCAACATCTTCCTGTGGATTTACAAAGAACTACATTGAATCAATACAGAATATTAAATTGCTGTTTAAATGGTCCCTATTATCACCATGACAGATAAATGAAGGGATGAAAAGGCCATGCTGTACATTTCGGCAGTGGTATTGATCACCAGACGAAGGCATGTCTGCTATAATGCTTTAGAAGCACTACTAGTGATTGACATGAAGAGTGAAGGTTTTACATTAAGGACTCTCTGCTGACTGATAAAATTGTCATTGTCTGTATAGCGGAAACATGTTATATCTGGAAACTGGGCTATTCACTTGTCAGATTGTTATTAAAATTCAGAGTGGGTCCCTTGAACTCTATATGTGTTCTGGATCAGCAAAAGTCTTGAAGCCATTGTTTCAGCATAAGAACCAGTCAACTTGAGTTTAATGAAGAAATCATTCTTGCCTGCCTACCTATTTCTCAGCTTGGGTTACTTTTAACAGCTATTAAACTGACCTTGGTTTGCTGGACCTGCATCACGTGGTAACAACCATTACAACAGTTATTCAAGATTTTGTTTCCCCACAGTTGAAAGCTGTTACAAAGGTCACATTCACTTGTAAATGGGTAGGCACATCCTTTGGTCATTGGGAACTTAATCCATAGTAATCCATGTACTGTAGAAGAGCTCTTAAAGCATACCACTCTAATGCTACCACTTTAAGAACAATAGCCATGAAGCACCTAAGGAAAAATATTGCCAAGTCCATTTGGTGAATTGCAGAAAAGTATGCAGCAATGTAAATATGGATGCTTAATTCATGCAAAAAGCACAATTTAGCTCCTTGATATGCTACCTTTTTATAAAATGTGACAGAGATTAACTTTTTTTTAAAAGGCTGCATAGGTTTATATATGATCTTTTAGACTAGTAAAGGGATATGAATGATGATACAATGAGGAAGGGAGGGAAGCCTTGCCAGGTTGTTACTACTGCCCAGAAAATTGTTCTTGAGATATAGCCTCACTTCCTTCCTTCCCCGTGACAACATCATAACGAGAAGTTCAAAAACGCCACCAGCACTCTAATAAACGTGAATAAAGATGGATTTAATGACATATATTTGTCATACAATGCAAACGCTTTCGGGGCCTCACGGGGTCCCCTTCATCAGGCTAATTTTTTGGACTTCAATAACATGAAGTCCAAAAACGCCACCAGCACTCCAATAAATGTGAATAAAGATTGATTTAATTACACATATTTGTCCTACAATGCAAGCATTTTCGGGGCCTCAAAGGGTCCCCTTCATCAGACTCAGAATGAGCCTGATGAAGGAGACCTTGTGAGTCCCCGAAACATGAAGTCCAATAACGTCACCAGCACTCCAATAAACGTGAATAAAGATTGATTTAATGACACATATTTGTCATACAATGCAAGCGCTTTCGGGGCCTCACAGGGTCCCCTTCATCAGACTCAGAATGAGCCTGATGAAGGGGACCCTGTGAGGCCCCGAAAGTGCTTGCATTGTATGACAAATATGTGTCATTAAATCAATCTTTATTCACGTTTATTGGAGTGCTGGTGGCGTTTTTGGACTTCATGTTATTATTAGAAAGGTTTTCATATTTATCCGCTAAGGAGTGCAGCAAGATACATCAATACAACCTCATAATGAAAGTGAGGATTAATCCACAACAGGAACACAGGCACCAATAATAAAATTTTTACTAGAGTAAGAGAAGGGTAGAAGCCTTGTAGCTTTATATTGTTGTCTGTGTCAGTGTTGTCGATTTTTGCTCACTTTCTATAAAGGGACAAAGTTATCGCCAAGGCTGAAAGTGAGGTGAAATCTCTCCTACAAGACCTCAGACATAAAATTAAAATTATTCAGGATATCGAGAATAAAGGACATGTGATTAAGCTTAACAGCTTAATTGCAAGCTCTTTCTTCTCAATCTCTTTATATCAAATTGTACATGATTCTATTTTAAAAATCCTTATTACGGTATCAAACTACAAAGAAAATACAGCTAGCAGTACTAAGTCACAGTCAGTTGGACTTGTTCTGCAATGCTGAAGATGTTTTGTAGCTTATCCAAGCCACTTTTCCAGTTCTAATGAACTAAGAACTGAGAATTAAAGAAGTGGCAAGGATAAGGTATGAAGTGTCTTTAACATTACAGAACATGTCCAGTTGAATGTGATCAACTACTAACTAGAATCTTGATCCAGGCGCTAATGGGATCCTCCAGCCATGACAGATACTTTCACTCTTAGGGGCTGCTTCTTACAGGGATCGGAGGCTCCCGTCACACATTCGAGCAAGAACATACAACACAGAGCACCAGCTCTAAGTAAAATACCATTTATTAATTGAGCATTAAAAACAAACCAATCTACTTACAAAGATGTGATGCACAACAATTAAAACATAGCTGGATATCTGCTGGAATAGTGCCTGTGTCTGTGACACGAGTGATCGTCTGCTGTTGTATGTCTATACCAGGGAGTGAGTTAGCCTCATGAGCGGCTCTGGCGGTATTCCAACAGATATCCAGCAATAAGCGTTGTCCATCACATCTTTGTGAGTAAATTATTGTTTTTTTAATTCACAATGAATAAATGTTATTTCACTTATAGTTGGCGCTCTGTGTTGTATGTTCGTGATCAACTTCTGGTTAAAACATGACCTGGATAAATAAGAACCTTCTCAGGCAAAACAAGATACTCTTTATTAAAGATACAGCCATGCAAAGTTCAGATATACTCCCAAACAAAAAAGTTTAAATCTTCAGCAGGGCTCTGACAAAAAAGAATACAAAATTCACATATTAATATATAGCAACCACGATGATAATAGAAGACATGCTACAATGGTAAGTATTCCAATGACTAATAACTGATTTACTAACAATACCACCCCACATAAGAGTAAGAGATGATGTTTGGACAATTTTGATCCATACATTTCCAGGCATTATGTTAGCCAGGAGGTGCACAGGAAAACGTTCCAGTTGGCACTTACACATAAAGTGCATGCATATAATCAAATTTGTTTCATAAAGCATATAATGTTTCTCCCAGAATCTAAACAAAAATGTTAAGAGAAAAAGAGTACCAGCCATGGAGTTCATAATGTTCATAATGCTGTCTGAAAATATATGATGCATAATCTTGATGTGATATGCTGATTGCAGACTGAGTATATCAAGTCAACTCTTGATCACGGCAATAAAGTTAATATTGCACAGAGCCGTAGCTAGCTTCTTTTGCGCCCGAGGCAAGAACAGAAAATTGTGCCCCTCAACAGACCTGTGCGGTATGTGACGTCATGCGCCCCGCCTCCAGGATGGAGCAGGGCATGTTTAGAATGCGCTAGTGGCCAAATCCAAAATAGCATAAAAATGTGTTTTCATTTTTAGTTTCCATTAATTTCGTCCAAAACAAATTTTTAGTCTTTGCACATCTCTAGTAATTTGTGTGTGTGTGTGTGTGTGTGTGGG
>NW_017306341.1:2453314-2488395 GCF_000935625.1 Nanorana parkeri
GGGGGGGGGGGGTTGGGTTTTTTTTTACATTTATTTTTTATCATTTTTTTTCTCACTGTTGGGGGAGCTTTGGAAAAATATTAGAGGTCTAAACAGACCCCTGACATTTCCCTTTTTGAAATAGAAAAAGAGATTGAGGACACAGAGTCCTTTGCCCATACAGGCGGCGGAGAGCAGCAGGGATCCGAGGAGAAGCTGGAGCCTGTGCCGCTTCTCTTCTCCCTGCCGAGCTGCGGCTGTGTTGGCCGCCTGGTGCCCCTGTAGCTAATGGCACCCTCTGCTCACCATGGCAACAGGGGCAAGGGGGCGCAGCCATGCCGGCCCTGACTGCACCCCCTCTCAGCTGCGCCTGAGGCGAGTGCCTCACTCGCCCCATGGTAGCTACAGCCCTGATATTGCATATTCTATATTCAGTGCACATAGCTGTTTAGTGGATGCAAAACTTGGGAAAAGTCACACTTAAAATTGTGAACCGGTTCAGAAAGGCACCATATGCTTCGGCAATAGGCTAAAGCAACATGCATTGCACCCAATGCCATTCCACTATCAAGATGGCTCACACGTGAACATATAATAGATCTATTCACCCTTTAAATGGGGCTCATAGAGAATCCCCTTAAGATTATAAGACTCAAAAGAGCATCTTAGATGTTCACATCAAGTCAATGAAAAGGGGCATACATAGGCTACATGGCATCCCATTATCATGTTGACTTGCCGGCAAAAAGTTTATCATAGAATGGCAGCATAGAAAAGGATTGTCTCACCAGGGGAAAAAATCTTACCACCTCTAAGTATAATTGCAGAATGGCCTGATTTGAAATATCACCAGGCATGCAAGATAGAGCACATGGTGTGTTAAAAGCACATATATCCTTAACACGTTTCACCTCAACAAGCAGTTTCCTCAGAACATTGTATCATGAGAGACTCATCAGAAGGGCAAGACATAACTTTCTTAGGCTGCAATCATCATATCATATCAAGTTTAACTTGGTACTACACCTTAAATTTTGTCAGAGGTTCTAAACCTTCCCAACCCCGTCTAAAACTAAAAAACTAAACCCTTTAAACTTGGATTACACTCTAAAACTGCCATGTCACTTAGACTGGTATCTATACCATAGCCGGTCTGTAAGCTTGGCTCACAGAGGAGCAGTAAGGAAAAAGCATGTTGCTGGGTTGGACTAAACTTTTAGTTGATACAACAAACATGTTGTATATGTTGTTTGTTTAGATAATTATTAAGTGTAATAAGAAAAAGCCATTTCTTCAGACTAGAATTATTTTGGCATAAGATTTTACAATAGGTTCTTGCTTTTACATAAATGCAAGACCTGACTGTGCACTTTCCGTACATTGACTATCTTGCTGTTACTTGTGTAGATATTTTCATCTGGCTGTGCCTTCCCTTTTTAAATGTGTGGATGTCTGAGTTAGTGCAGCACATTTCTATATTATTCTGGTTCAGTGATTCCTGTCACTTGGTGGCTGCATCAATTATTTTGACTGACTGATATATATTTACAGCAAAGCATCTTAGGAATTCCTGATTTTGAGACTAAGAACACTTTTTTGATGTAAGCCACACAATACCACAAACATTTTCCTAAAAGAACCCCGATAATTATGGTTTTGGATTATCACCTGCAGCCAGCAAACATGGCCATTTTGTTAACGGAGGTAGAAAACTTTTTGGAATTCCATACAATATGCCACTGTGAAGGTTCTGTCCGCTGAGTGGCAGTTTGAAAAACACTTGAAAAGGTCCAACCTACCTTGGTGGAGTTATACCTCTTGCTTCTTTGTTTGGAACTCTTTGCTTTGCAGTCACTAACATGAAGTGGTCACTAAGAAAGGTCCTTCCCAATACATAATTATGTATCTTCACAGCTGGCATTGACACCAGTTTTTCTGAATATCCTCAGAGGCTACTTGATGATCTTGACACAGGTATTTTGTAAGTTGTGTCCTCTTTAGCCCACTCTAGTGTACTCCTTACTTAAAGACCAAAGAATGATTGCACTGGTGGCTACCATTTTTTGAGTTAAACTGGGGCTGAAATAAATGTTAATTCAACTCATAAAATTGAAATGAGTGTATATTATTTTATTTCATAAGAGCCTTGGTATCTGTTGTTATAGCATCTGCAATTTAACTGAAGTAGAATGAGTCTTAAGAATACAAACACGATTTCCAAGCATG
Source organism: Nanorana parkeri (assembly GCF_000935625.1). Classification (NCBI taxonomy): domain Eukaryota; kingdom Metazoa; phylum Chordata; class Amphibia; order Anura; family Dicroglossidae; genus Nanorana; species Nanorana parkeri. The sequence goes on from NW_017306341.1 coordinate 2,455,520, forward strand.
TGCTTGTTTACTTAATCCTTCTTTACTGTGGATTTGAAAGTTAACTCATTTTATACTTTTGTTTTTGTACAGAATGACATTACTCCCTTACACGTGGCTTCCAAGAGAGGTAACGGCAATATGGTGAAACTTCTGCTTGATCGAGGAGCTAAAATCGATGCCAAAACAAGAGTAAGTTGACATAGTAATGTAGTTTATGTGTTTTGATCAGATTTTTCATTTTCTGTCTTTGGGGATGACCAAGTATGTGCACGCCTCTCATCTGCTCCTATGTTATCCTAAGTATTTGGCCATAGAATAGACCATGTGGAAACAAAAGAAATCTTTTCCGTGAAATAATTTATTGTGGTGAAGACTCTAAGTGGATCATGATTGCAATCAGAATAGAGATGGAGCATGTCTATGTCTTCAACATGCGCTCTTTATCTGTTCTTGTCATTATGTGTGATAACCTTTTCTTTTGCGACACGCATAGTGAGCATTGCAATATGGAATACACATAAGTCAAAACACCTTCTTATTTGCTAAGTGTATCTAAAGCCATTTATTTTTACATTTTGGATAGGGTTGTAAGGCATTAGAACCCATGCCAGTTTTTTTATGTTTAGATTTTTTTGGTTTAGTTTTTTTTGTGTCTCCTGAAGATTTACTCTATTTGTCTATTGAAAGTAAGGGAAAATCCTATATTTTCGAATCGGAATGACGACTGTTTAAGAGGGAATTTCCCTTTCTTCGAATAGATTTTCTCTAAATTCATTTTGTGTCCGGACAGGAAGTGAAGGTAAATCTCCCCAGTGAGACACAGATAGCAAAAACGAACCTGAGGTTGGTTTTAACACATCCTTACTCTATCCAAAATGAAAAATTAGGTTTTACCATAATGCTAGGTATACACAGATTGTCTTACTGGTCCTGAATAGAACTATGGTAATAAGAACATAAAACGTATTCTTACTCTTTCCAAGACTATAAAAAATGGTTTGATATAGACTTTAAAGCAGCTATTGTGCACAGCATATAAACACATTATGGCCGACTTACCTTAAAGATGATCCTCTCCAGCGCTGTCCAGTCAAAGCTCCCCTCTGTCAACCGCGATTTCATAGTCTCCCGGGCTTCTTCTGGATGTGACGCCTTTAGAGTTTTGATTGGCGGGGCTGGGATAATGTAACTTCTGCTCATGCACACAGGAGTTACTTCATCTCAGTATAGAACCTTGCCGAGACTGTGCAATGAGGTGTGCATGAACACTGACCATTAGGTCAAAAAGAGTCTCTTCTGTCATAGAAAACCCTGTCAGCGTTCTTTTAAAAAATGGGCATAATGGGGCTTAACTTACACTTTAACAACAGCAGTAATAATAATTAAAATATTACAATCAAAAGCAGGTTCTGTTCTACATAACATGGAATTGTGACCATTTACTTGAGTCTTTTCCACGGTGATATTTATAATATACTTCCCCTGTCGTAGTCATTCCAATGTTTAGGGGTTATTTACTGATGTTCATTTAGTTTTTTTTATAACATCAGAATATTCTGCATTGCTTTATAAACAACATTTGACCTGTTCACATACATTTCTGTCTCATCTGAGCTTGCAGTCTAATGTCCCTTTCCCTGTTAAACATATTTTACATGTATTAGGTCAAATTTAGATGGAAGTCAATGAATGTACCAGTAGATAATTCTTTGCCGATTATCTGCTTTTATCTATCTGCAGAACATTGTTCATAAAGCATTGTAAAGTGTGTGGGAAGTAATGTATGCAACCTACGAGTGAATGTTGTCCAGATGTTTAAAAGTAAATCACAGGTGTATGACCCTGACAAGAGAACATGAAACATTAGCCAGCATGGAGGCCTGAGCACCAGTAGCCTTGTTCTCTGCAACCCACATATTAATCGTTAGGTCAGACCTGATTGGCAGCGGTACCAGCTGAATGGAGACCAGCTGGAACCTGTTAAAAATAAGTCTTTCTAATTCCCTGCCAGCTCACTTTGGGAATCCTATACTGCACATTTGGGCCATTGCAGAAAAATCCACGGCACATAGCAACACTACTCTGAGCAGAAAAACTACATGAAAGGTCTGTTTATCAAAAGCAGCTTCAGATATCATACATTTTAATGAGTGCGTCTAGAAGGCAGAAACCTCTTTTGACTGAGATGCTGAATGTGCATTTAGCGTATAACTCACGCATCATGTCTTACGTAAAGCTGATACTGCAGTATTGATTTTTTGGAGAACAGCCAGTCCTTTGCTTTCTGAATTATACATAAATGGACCAGGAGGTGAGATATGTCATGTGAGATTGGACCTATTTCCCCATGTTGGCCGCCTAGTTTGCAGCTCATGCATGTTCGCAGTGGGAAATCTGTGTTTAAGAACAGAAGTTAAACACAAATTTAAATGAGATCTCCAAACAATAGCAAGATATATATGTATACTGTTTTACCTGCCAAACCATTTATCATTTTGTACCGCCAATGTTGTGGTAAACGCATTTTCATTACTGCACAGCCAGGCAAGTAACACCCATACATTTTGATTAAATAATTAATTTTTCTGATTCAGCAGTTCAACTTCCTGTGTCACCTCCCCTTCTACAGCTTCCCTATGGGACAGAAAGCCAGCATCATCATCTAGTAAGCAGTACAGCAGGTTGATCTAGTAAGCAGTACAGCTGACCCAGCAAGCAGTAATGTCACAGCTAAACTTCGGGCAAACAACTACTGTAAATACACAGATGAAATACATATAAGGAAGCTTTTTTTACATGCTAAAGGGTTTGTATTTCTCTCCATTTAGTTCTGAGATTTACACAGCCTGCCACACGGGGCACCCCTTTCTGATTTTCCCTGCCTGTGATTGGATAGTGAAAGGAGAAACAGCAAACCGATGAGTTAATTTCTGTCACTCTGCTCTCTTCTGCCATCAACCTAATAGATCCCTATGCAGATTATTTGTCTGCCAGTCTGAGCTCTGCTGTACAGGCACCGCACACTGCTTTCATTTAATAAACACATTTCATTAATATTAATTAATATAAAGTTCCATTCATTTGTGTCCTTGAGGCTAGGTTCAGACTTTAGCAATACCCGGGACGCACAATCGTGTGCTAGTGCACACAGCGGTTGCCGCATGGCTTAATTGATTTCAATGGGGTTACATCCGCACGGCAATCGCTGAAAAAAGGTACATCTACCTTTTTTTGCGTTACACGACGTGCAGCTTTTGTGTCCGCGATGGTGTTCAATTGCACAGGCAGAATCGCGGCTGTAAACTACGCGATTCGCACGGCACGACTGGGGTGCCATTAGAAAATAATGGCACAGCCAGTGGTTTTGGCTGTGGTGGGCGATGCCGTGACCGCCCGGCAATCCGTGCACAATTGCCGCGCGGCCACGAAACGACCAGATTTGAACCTAGCCTTATATGTGCCTGGAGTTTAGCTTTAAATCAGGAAGCAGGAAAGTGATCTTACTGACTAGCTATCACGTACCTGACTGGAGACTCAGCTGAGAAGGGGGCTGCCCATGCACCTCTTGTCCCACACCTCTGGAAGTAGTGACAGGGGATGTAAGGACAGCGGAGCACAGGTGCCGATACTGGTGGCTGGAAGGTTCTTGAGGAGGCGCTTGAGTGCGTTGGACCAGCTGGTGAATCAGCAGGACCGAGATGACACCGGGACCTCTCGAAACCAGAGCAGGCAACGGGTATGAGGCCAAGGAAGCACTGGCAAGATGCCATTGCTCAGGGTACTGATGGAGTGATCCACCAAGTGGCAGACCAGGAGGGAAGTCATGTTCAAGCCGAGGTCATACACAGGGAGCCATATTTGAGGTGCTGAATCACAGTTCAGGAGCAGGGTCAGGAAATGTAAGCCAGGGTCATACACAGCAGATCAGAGAGCAGAGGTACCGAATCAGGAGGAGGAGGTGAAGTCAAATGGTCACAAGCCAGGTTCATACACAGGACGTCAGGATATAGGAACATATCAGAGTAAAGGGCACACAGGGACAAGCTGAAGACCACTCAGCAACTTGGTCATGGCTTCATGTCTGTTTAAATAGGACAGTGTGCACGCTAATGAGTGTGCACCTGTACGCTAACGAGCACGCTCACGTACGTGAGCTATTGCGCATAAACGTTCCCGTACGCGCGCGTTCACGTGCTAAATCGCGTTTTCCAGGAACTTTGGGCAATGGATTGCATACATGTGTGCGTGCACGTTTTTGAGCAGGAGTCCATCTGCAGGTAAGTCTTTTACACTAGCAGTGGTTGTGTGTATCATAAGAATGGCTGGTCAAAATGATAAATTCTTAGCAAGTAAAGCAGTAAACTTGCTAAAGGATATAAAAGTGGTTCTAGTGCCAATCATAGACATGTATATACATTTCCAGTATCAATAGATAAGTGTTGGGTGGAATGTTGATGTTTATTATGAACCTGCAGTGTATTTTTCTATTAATTTTAGCATGTTAGGACAATGTGGGCTACAAGACATTGCCTGCTGAATCTTTCAGTGATTACAGGAAATGGGCTGTATGTTAGAAAAGGCCATTGCTTGCAGCATAATCTCAGTAATTTTCAGTACTGAAGCACCTGCAAAATGCCCCTATATTTATAGCAGTAGTCTTGTACTTTTAAGCCTAACATAAAGAGAACATCAAGCCTGTATAATAGCATAGACATTTGCTGAATGCAAGTCATTTATGATGCAGAGTTGTCTGTGCACTACCTCTCAGCATCCCTGAAGCTGGACAACAGCATCATCTTCAACGGGTTCAGGCATTTTGCCCATTAGACGACTTAGCCCAAAGTGTTTTCTTTTCCAGATGTTAACCATTTAAATTTAATAAAATATGTCCGCCATGGGGCTCCTTGTAGCACTCTTACTGTAGTAATGGGAACATGCTGCAACGCTGGAAGGTTATAACCACTGACTGTTGACTTAACAAGGTTCATCACCAGAGGGTGACATTAGTCAGAAGCTGTCCTAATAAATATATGTAGAAGATAAAATTGCTCTATCAGTGGGGATTAAAGAAAAAAAGATGGCAGCGCTTGTTAGAATATGGAATATAGAACTCTGAAATGCGCCTAGTTTATTGCCATACTAGAATGACACACTAGGAATGTGATAACAGTAAAATATAATTTTTCACACTATATCAATATAGAGTACAGAAAGAAACAGAGATGTGGGTGCTGTAAAGCACAGATGTGTTCTGATGACACTGAACTGTTAGAGATGGAGTGTCATCCACACCGTTAATAAGATCATTGGTGGTCCCTTTGTTACGAAGATTGTAAACATTTATTGTTGAATATAATTGGCAACAATGTTTGCTTACAGAGAAAAATAAGTTTAAATAGAAAGCAAAGAGTTAAAAAAAAAAAGGAAGTACTGAAAAAAATTTAACATAAAGCCCCATTTTCATAGGTCTTTCTAGATTCATATATGTTATAAACCACTATTGGCCTTATGTATGCCCCACCAGAGCTGTAAATACTTATTTTCACACCATATTAAGCCCTTCAAATCTTTAACTCCATGGTTTGCATCTGATCTTGCAGGCGATGCTTCATAAGCAGAAGTTTTCTTCTTGACTAACAGTGCCACCCTGTGTGTAGATAACTGCTATTACACCATTTTATATATATATGCAGTGATTGATGTGTTCTGGTTTTACTTAATATTTCTGTGTAGTATACTTGTTTTTTTATAGGCAGACATACATGGACAGTGTTTTGGACTGGTTGGTTTATCTTATATAACAGTAGACCCAAATACTACTTGCATGTCTTTGCCGAGTGTACATAGTGCAAGCAGATCACAGACGTTTGCTGCTTCCCGGATTGTTCAGGCCAGGTTCACACCTGTGCGACCCGTGACCGTGCAGCAATCGTGCACAATACCGCATGGATTGCCACCCGGTCAAGGTATCGCCCACCACTGCCAATCGCGCTGGCGATGCCATTATTTTCTAGTGGCACCCTAGTTGTGCCGGGCAGATTGTGCGGTTTCCTGCCGCGATTCTGCCTGTGCAATCGAACACGAAAAAAAAAGCCTTTTGTTGTGCCGCAAAAAAACATGTCCCGTTTTTCAGCGATTGGCGCGTGGATGTAACCCCATTGAAATCAATGGGGCCGTACGGCAATCGCTGTGTGTAACTGCACATGATTGTGCGGTCCTGAGACGCGTGCCCCGGATCGCCCAGGTCTGCACCAACCCACACACCAGTCTCTGAATTACTGAGGATGGCAAGGAGAACAAGACAATATGTTTTGGCTAGATATGGGGCCTACTTAGAAAATAATTAAATCAATACTTGACTTTTTTTCTTTTTATTGGGAAAGTCATATTCCATTATTTTAGACGGGTAATGAATCTGAAGAGGGAACCTCACAATCATGAAGGTGGCAATGTGAGGGATAAAGCAGTAGGCCCCCCAAAAAAGTAGCAGAGGCGCCCAGGTGTGGTAGATGAAGGAGGAGATCTTTTCGTGTGAGATCCAATGATTTTTATTTTATTGGGAAAGGCATATTTCATTATTTTAGAATAAATCTCAAGAGGAAACTCCATGATCATGGAGGTGTCAATGTGAGGGAGGAAGCAGTACGTCCCTGAAAAAGTAGAAGTAGCAGAGGCACTCAGGTGTGGTAGATGAACAAGGAGATATTTCTGTGTGAGGTAAAACAATTTTATTGTATACAAGCATTGTGTGTATGTACAGCAATAAAATCACCTTAACCAATTATCTCAAAATTGTGATTTTGAAACTTCTTCCTGTTACCAAAATACAGTAAGGCCTGGAGCTATGGAAAGCAGAGGAATGAGCGGAAGGCCTGCATGACAAGGCTGGGAAGGGGAACGAGGACAAGAAAGGGTTAAGGAGGGATAGAAGAAAGGGTATAGAAAGGTCACCAAAGTTTGGTGTTAATATTGTTAGTATGTTATTTAATGTTATTTATAAGTGTTTTTAATAAAAGGCTGCCGTGGCCATTTAAATTCCCATTGTTGTGTGGTGTAGTTATTGGGAAGTGGGTAATGTAAAAGGGACCTCTGAGCTACCTAAGTCATGCACTCAGATAGGTCTTCCTGGGGCCCTCTGTCTTCTTTTTCATTCTCTGTCTTTTTTGAGCTTCTCTTCGGTAAGGGGGCAATGTGTTCATCTTCAGCATATTAGTTCTCTTTCGCAGTTTCTTTTCTCTGCAATTTGCTGTTCTGGTTTACTGACCAGATATCAAAGTGAACTATTACAAAGGGTGCCAAAATAAAAGTTAATAGAGATAAACAGCTTACATGTCGCAAAAGTCTAAAAAACAATCCTTGACTCAATTCAACACAATTCTTGTTTGTATTACTATTTGCATTTGCTAACTAGAAACAATATGCAGAACTTTTTTTCTTGATCAGCCCTAATGAAGGGAATGAATTACCCCTGATAAATTTTGCTTATTGGTTATCTGACATACAACCCAATAGTGTGTCCACTTTTGCAAGTGTCTGGCATCCTGTTTGCAGATCATTCGTTTTCAGTGCGGTGTGGTTATTTTCTGCATCTCTGCTCACAGTGCTGGATAGGGAAAGCAATCTACTGCAGGTGTTGGGGATGTAGGTTATATATTGGGTTAGTGTTATGGGGTGTTATTTAAACCATAAGGACTTGTTCACATCGTGTCTGTTGAGCTACCTTTTTTCTGCAAACAACCACACATGTATGGTGTTAATAGGGCACATAGAAAACAATTGTTTTCTATGTTCCCTGTTCACACCATGCATTTGTTTAAACCAGTTCACACCAGGTCCTAGGATTAGCCTCCCATTCTAGGGATGTTTTACTTTATATTTTTGATTGTTAAAAATATTATAAAAGCGAGCTAGCTTATTATAGTATAGTCAGTGTTATTTGTATAGTGCCGTGCTTATATCTTGTTACTGCAATTACTTCTATGCGTATTCTAGTATGTTGAATGAGTAAACAAATACCTTTAAGGATATTGCATAACACACTTTAATGCTTTCTACAGCCATCATCCTTGTTTTAAGAAAGTTGCCTAAAGTGAATACTCTGGAGGGAACATGCATGAGTTGGCACACTGGAAGATGGTTTGCCAGCTTCAAGGTCATATAAAAGTACACATAGCTAAAACTGCTTATGGGATTAAGTGCATGTGAAAAGTTGCTTCTGAACCCTTCGTACTTCAATAACTAAACACTTTCTGCTTTTCTAGGATGGTCTGACACCTCTGCATTGCGGAGCAAGGAGCGGCCATGAACAAGTTGTAGAAATGCTATTGGACAGAGGAGCTCCTATTCTTTCCAAAACCAAGGTTTGTGCAATTATCTACAAAATAGAAGCAAAAGTACAACTCTGTATGTATTGAGGGTTAAAAAACTGTTCTAGGAATACTGCAGCTTTGAGATAATGCTGCCTTAACCCCAGAAATGATAATGCTCTTGTGTACACATGGCATCTTTTCATCAGGCATGTTACCTAATTATTTGGAGAACATTTAGATGAGAAAGTAGAGGCAGTGTGCTGTCTGCTTTTTCTCCAGAGCAAATGCCACCAGTTAAAACCCTGCAGGGAAAGGGATGGTGACAGTATGTTACAGTTACTGACAGTCATGTGACTTCTCTCAGTAGCCCCTTCATCCCTTGCCAAATTGGTTCTGCTGTTGAATGCACCCAAAAGTTTCCAGGGTAGACCAGCTATAATAAAAGAAAGGTAATCAAAATGAATCATGCACCACGGGCCAATGGAGTACCATATAGTAAATCCTGTCCTGGTTGTCTGATAGCTTGAAAGGATGTTATCCAATTATTCCATATAGGATAAAAGGCCCCATTTACTAATCTATGACTCACGTGTCATTTGCCATCATGAGTGTTATTTCCAGCCATGTGACAGTAGTTTCCTCTTTCATCAGTTGTCATTGCTGGAATTAGCAGTTGCTATGGCAAATAACAGCTGTTAAATCTTAATAATTAAAACTTAATCTTGGAAATTTTGGGACAGTTGGAGTACACAGTGTCAGATGTCAGTGATGTTTCTCTTTTGGCAACTTCAAACCCCTGACCACAAATGTTATGACTGTGAATGTTCGCACACACAATGTAAAAGAAGTGTATCCTACAAGTTCTTGTTTGTTTTACAGGTGAAACTCGAATAATTGGAATATCGTGCAAAGTTCATTTATTTCACTAATGCAATTTAAAAGGTGAAACTAATATATAAGGTAGACTCATTACATGCAAAGCAAGATAGTTCAAGCCGTGATTTGTCATAATTGTGATGATTATGGCTTACAGCTCATGAAAACCCCAAGAGCCCCAAATCCACAACCTCAAAAAAGTAGATTATTACATGCAATCAATAAAACAAGGATTGTACAGAACAATATCGGACCTCTGAAAAGTACAAGCATGCATATGTACTCAGTACTTGGTTTGGGGCCCTTTTGCAGCAATTACTGCAATTACTTTTGCATGATATTCTAATTATTCGAGTTTCACCTGTATATTTCCATGAGAACTGAAAAAATGTAAATGTTGTCACTCCAAGCCCAGAGTGACATGAAGCCAGGTCTGAGAGTATACAGTTTGTTGTTGAACATATGATATAAAAAGCTTAAGATTAGAATTTCGAAAATCTAATGACAGATTATGATATGGAGAATTTAAAATATCAGAACATGTCACATTTAACATATCACATATGTCTTATTTGATATGACAGCCTTGTTTAATTTTGTCATTTTTAGCATAGGTGTACATAGGTGGCTGGAAACCACTGCCGCAACAGGTGCTGAATTGCCCTCTTGACTGTGGCTTTGATAAATGCAGTGGAAATTGTCTGCATGGGGCATTCAGCATTTGCCAAAATTGTCAGTCATGGGTTTGTACCTTGACATTTTGCTCGTAGGGTTTAGTGAACCCTAAAAACTATGAATGGGAGAGCTGCTGTAGCACAGTTAAAGGCCAAGGGATCAGGGGTCTCCCGCTGCCCATGTACACATGAATCAGGATTCTCACCTATGGAAAGCAGAGCAAATGGAAATAATTTGGTGAGAGCAGGTAAGCAGATTTCTGCATATTAAGCTTAAAGGAGCAAACACACAGTTAGTGCCGACGTGTGACAATGAAACTGTCACACCTCGGCTCAATAGATCGGGAAGTGAGCGAACACATACCGTTGCTTGCACACAACGGACGGGGAGGGTACAGCTCTCTCTGCCTCTAGATAGGCAGAGTCAGCTGTCATTCACGCAGCTGTGTGGATCTCGACAGCATTGTCCCAGCTGCGGCGGTCTCAGTATACCGCGAGCTGTAGCTTGCGATATACTGAGCTTTGGGTCACGGGAGGATGCTAGTATATGTCCTCCCGTGACCCTTAAGAGAACTATGGGGAAAAACACTTACCCAATAGTTCTCTTTTAAAATAGAAGCTAAGCACTGGTTGCTTTGAGCAGCCTGGCCACTTTAGCTTTGCTTTAGTTGCATACATGAGTCTCAGTAACTCAAAACCAAATGGAGTAGTTGCAAAGGGATTTATTGTGTTTTCCATTGCTGACTTGTTTTTGACAGTGCTAGCCTTGGGGCTGTCATCCTCCTTTTTTCACTACTATGTGAGTCACTGACCTGGAACAAACATTTGTACATTAGGTGGCCCAACACGGCATGCATTTTCTGATTCGGTATTAAAGAATTAAAGAAAGGGTAAGGATGATAGCCCAAATATTACATTACTATTAAAGCTTAAAGCTAATAATAGTTGTACACAAGTCCTTCATTTGTTTTTTTTTTACAAACTGTGCAGAGGATTTCATTATTGTTTATAAATGAGTTAATAGATGGGGTGATAACATTTGACTATTCACACATAAAGCCATACAAAAAATCGTATTGTTCTCTGTTGAAGACCTACCCATGTATGGCAGCCCTAAGGCTAACATTTCCTATGTTCAAATGTTTGTGGGAAAGTCCTTCCAGTTTAAATCTGTGCCTGCATAAGTGGAAAGGAATGTAAGCTGTGCTAGCTGCATATTATGTCAGTAGATAATTTACTATATCTCAAGCTTGTATTTCCTCGGCATTCCATGACTGTGTATATGTAGATAAAGCCCTGAGTTACAAAATCCTGAATCTGATGCGATAGGATCCAGGCCTGGCTTATTTATGTCATAGACAAGAAATCACTGCTGTTGTGTGTGTCATTATCTCATGTGACTCTATGCCTTGCAAGTTGACAAATGTTTAAATATTTGTAGATTCCGGTTAACCCAGTACAAACTGGTTTTTAATAGGGATGCATGATATACAATTTGGAAAACCAGTTGAGCCTGAACTGTACTGCAGAATAATCACATTGTTTAACTGACTTAGGACTAATGTGTCCTAAAGTGCTGACAGACTGAGATTTTGTATATGGCTGAAAAAAAACCTGTGTGTATTTAAAGCGACCCATATATACTGGGATAGCATTGTTCAGAAATAAGTGATTGGAGGAGTCTCATCGTACCCAACATGCCATCTACTTAATATTCATAGCCCTGCAGATAGGCAGTAATAGGAAGAGGTGGGTTGTAGCTACTCATCTGCTGAGATAATTAGAACAATCTTCTACTGACACTGGACTCCCACTTTCCATCAGTTTGATAGGTTACGCTTCATATATGAGAATAAAATAATAGGACTGTGCCAAAAAGTCAACCAGTTGAAGGAAGCGTGTCAGGACAGAATAATGGGAGATACCATTGCTAACTTCTTTTTCTTTTTTTTTTTCTTCCAGGCTGTCATCCTTATTTTAGCTTCCCTTTTTAGTTAGTTAGTGAGCTAGATTTAGCTGATTGCAGTCAGTGAACAAAAAAAACTGATATAATCCTAAGAAAAACTGATGATAGACCTGGAAATTGCTCATTGAAAAGAAAGTAATCAGTATTAGCAGCCATATTTCTATCCAGACAGACCTAATAAAAATAATACAGCAGGGAGCTGGAAGTATTCTCTGCCACCGGGCAGTTCTTCATAGAAAGGGGACCAGTAACTTCACTTTGTATGCACAGCAGTCAAATGTCACCGGAGTAGGTGGGCGGCTAGGAGAAGTCTGAAGTTCAGCAGTTGGGATGAGAACAGTAAGATCTGTCCTTGTCAACAATTTCCCCCATGGTGCATGCTTAATAGCCCTACATTTACTCTTAAATCTTTTACTTAAAACTGATTTACTTTAAAGCTAAACTTCAGCCAGATATTAAAAACACTATTAAAACAAGTATACATTCATTAAAAAATGAATAATTGTATTTTTAAACAAAACTAACATTACTTTATATCTGTTTTGGCCATCTGTAATCCCCTGTACAGCAGGATTACTGGACAACCCAGTCACAGCCCCATTGCCTTGCATGGTGCTAGGGTGTTAGTCCTAAACCAGGGTATATTGCTTAACTATAATCTGATATTAGGTCCAGGACTTGGCTATGCAGTCTGGTAAGGTTGCCTGGATCATAGGCTTTCTGGTCAGAATAACAAATTTGTTTGCAGGTAAAATAATTCACATATAAGTTTTTAACTGTGTATTTAGATGCTTCACTGGAGGCCATTGTTAACAATATATCAAATGTTTATAATTTGATATTATATTTAGTTGAATTTTATTTTGTTCAGGTAATCAAAAAATTTAGCAAAGACTACCAAGAAAAAAAATAGTTTTCAGTGGTCAAATGTGAGTCTGCTAAGCCTAAATAAGTAAATAACCTGCTCTGTGTGTTGTTTGGACAGCATTGTGGGAAACCTGAAACCTGTCTGTCTGAGCTGTCGCTGACTCTGTCTGTTTGTTTGCAGAATGGTCTGTCACCGCTGCACATGGCAACCCAAGGAGATCATTTGAACTGTGTTCAGCTGCTGCTCCTACATAATGTGCCTGTGGATGATGTCACTAATGACTATTTAACAGCGCTGCACGTCGCCGCCCACTGTGGACATTACAAAGTCGCTAAAGTCCTGCTGGATAAGAAAGCCAACCCAAACGCCAAAGCACTGGTATAAGCCAAATTGTATTCTTTCTGTGTGTTATAATTATTGCTTCCACCTTTGTAAGATGCTGAGAAAAAAATGCACTAGCCACAGCACACATGTATGCAATGCAAATGTAAAATGTATATATCCTCTATTTAACTATATATTTATATAATGTATGTAATGAACGGATATACTGTCATACTGTAAGGTAAAACTCTATGGTTAAACATTTACTAACTGCTAGTAACATTACAGTAATGAATGGAACTCTGGGTTGAACACCATCTTTTGTGTGTCGTATTTGTGGTAAAGTAACATGTTGTACATAACAATTCAGGCTTAGGCAACTTTGATCAGTATGATCTGGGAGTGGTCAGGCAATGGACCCAGCCTTTTGTTTTTTTAATCCTTTATCCAGGCCATTTCAATCCTTTATCTCCCACACTGCCTTGTGCTACATGTTACATGCAGTTGGGCTCCAAGCCATAGGAAAGACTGGCAAAGTACAGGAGAGGGCAGGGATGCGGGTGGGACTTTAGGCAGGAGGCGTGGAGCTGTGAGGGAGTAGTTAAAAACGCTGTGTACTAGTGTTTTAGCATAGTGCTTCTAGATGTGAGACTACAATGGGAGATATTAGGAAGGCAGAATAAAATGTGGACACAGGCATACAGAAAATGTATGTGACTGTGGTTCTCAGCCTCTATTCAAATGTATTTATGGAGACTAAATGGACATAGAAATTTAAAGATATCGGGAGAGAAATGTTGAAATGGCATGCTAAAGCAAATATGACATTTTTGTTTCAAGGCTTTAGTGACACCATAAAGCACTCTAGTAGTAGGGAAGCATTCTGGGAACTAGGAGTAGGGAAGCAGTGGGCAGTTATGTAAGATATCGGTTTTGGAAGGATATAGCCTTTAAAATATGAAATAAGTTGCTTTGGCTGCAGTCTGCAAACGTTAAAGTAATATTTTGAACACAATTTTTGTTTTTATGTTACATAAGTTAGAAAAGAATGCAATCAACCTAAGATATTCCAACTTTGTTGAAGCTGATATGTCCCGTCAGTCTGAGACTTTCTTCCTCAGTGCATGCACTTCTCTTGTCACGTTCTACAGTGTGTGATTTATTATTTAAGCCTGCCTGCTGTGACTTCTTTTTAACTATGAAACATTACAGCAGATCCTGTACATTCCTAGTTATATGGCTTTTCTTGTCACTGGAAGGAAGTCTGACTTATCCGCCATAAAATAAAATATCTGTTTTGGGTTAAATAGGACCGTCATGGTGTATACCCTGTATAGCTCATTGTATATCCTGTATATCTCTTGGTACACTCTTAATCACCTGAGTCACATCTAGGGGTAGAAACTAAAGTGTTACACGTTTCTCTGAGTTACTGGCAGCTGTGGTATTTGATACAAGGCTTTGTGTATCTGTGTACAGAATATATGACCTGGTGGCAACTTCAGAAGCTGGCCAGCCTCAGTCCCCTGTTAAAGTTAATATTAGGGATGCACCGATACTGGTATTTCGGTATCAAGTACGAGTACCAATATTTTTTTTCCGGTACTCACCGATACCGAGTATCGGAAGTCCCATTCAGGAAGCCAGGCGCCGTGTAATGACTCGCCACCTGACTTCCTGATTAGCAGGGAAGCCATCCCCATGCTTCTAGTGGTCACTAAGTGATGAGAAAACATGGAGCCGGCATTCTGGCCAATCAGGAAGCCAGCTCCATGCTCACTCGTCATCAGGTGACGAGGGAACATGAAGCTGGCTTCCCGACCAATCAGAAAGCTGGGCGCCGCATCTTTACATGGCGCCTGGCTTCCATGTTGGCCAGCTTCCGACCAATCAGGAAGCCGGGCAGCGTGTCATTACAAGTGACGAGAGAGCATGGAGCCGGCCTCTCGGACAATCAGGAACACGCTCTCCGGCTTCCTGATACCGGAAGTATCGGGCTAGGCATCTGAGCATTTGGTGGAGTACGGGTACTCGCCACTGATACCAATACTAGTATCGGTATCGGTGCATCCCTAGTTAATATCTTGTGGTCTTGTGGATCTTTTCTTTACTGTGGTAAGCACTACAAATAAAATGTGAAAACACATCTTTTTAGTTGGGTAAATATTGGATATTGCATATATTTTGTATTCTCATTTTTAGCCATAGGGTAGCCATTTAAGCTGCCCCTTTATACATTTGTTTCAGTTTCTTCTTATCTTGTGGTACAAAAAAAAGCCTATGTACAGAACTTAACATCTCAAAGTGACATTTTTTGGCAGAAATTACTATATGCTGTGACCCATCCCCCCCTGTTTATCCTGCTTGATTGAAGGTTTCAATCAGAAACAGAGGGTCTGAAAGCAAACGGCTTAATCTATGTTCTCTCTTTATAAAACCCTTAGTGCTCTAAGAATTATGTGTCAAGGATGTACCTGTATTCAATGTTTATTTGTAGAACAAAGATGTACAACCCTTGTTTTACAAATAAACGTATATAGTTAAAAACAAAGATATAACACAAACAATACCCCCAGGAATCCAACACTGCTTGTTTTTGGTACAGGTGTCAGCACTGATCCTGTTGGACGGTGGCCCCCCTGTCCCCTGCCCGCTCACACATAAAATAAGAAGCCCCCCTGTTCCCTCCCTCCACACATAAAAAAAGAAGCCCCCCTGTTCCCTGCCCCCCACACATAAAATAAGAAGCCCCCTGTTCCCTGCTCCCTCACACATAAAATAAAAAGCCCCCCTGATGTTAGAGTATAGGGTAAGGTTAGGGTGGCGGTTTAAGGGATTTTAGAGAAATACCTGAAGCTCGAATCTTGTTGAAGAAAATTAAAATACCGTATCCTATGGAATCAAGAGGATAGCCGGTAAGAAGTTGCCTCCTGATCAATAACTATTTTGCCCAATTTTTTGATGGTTGCCCGTACCAAAAGGTTACCCCCCATTGCCTGTGAACACTGTAAGTAAAATATATCTGTTACTTTTCAATTCACATTAGAATCTTGAAAATGGCTACAAACACCTGATTGGTGGGCATGTGCTATACTGCTTTCACATGCCGGTTGCATTGTGTAATGGATTATGTTTTACATGCGTGGGAAAAACATTTATTTTCTCCCATCTATAATTTACAGCCAATTAAAAAGGAAATAAACTTTCCTCATAATTTGTAAGTGTCACCCCCTCCAGACACTGTCATCCAACAACCTGTCATCTTGTTTTATTAGTTTATTTTCCTTTTGTAGCTTGTTAAAATACCAGTTAATGAAAGATTGGCTTTTGGAAGATCCAGAAGTCCTTATCAGCAGGTTGCCTTGTGGTTCTATTCATGTCAAATCAACCCAACAAAGCCTGGATATTGAATAAAAGAGACACATTGCACTTATAAAACCTTAGCGTCTCCTACTGACAGTGTGAACCAAAGAAAATTACTCTTCCATTTGTCCTTTTTGTGACTTTCCTGAGAGATCTAAAAGTATTTTTTTTCTCTTTTTGTTTCGTGATCCAGTCTAAAGCGTTAAAAGACCCATGGCAGTTAGTACATTCTAGTTAACTTATCACAGATAGGATTGCAAAGCTTAACATTAATATTGTATGTTAAGTGAAGATTAAATTACCACGTACAGTTATGTAGAGTTGCAAACACCAATATTAAATAATGGTAGACTACGTTATCATAGATAATTAAAAACCACCTAAAAAATGTGACTATACTTGTTAAAGAGGAACTTTACCCATATGTTTGAAATTAAAACAGACATCTTTCGAAATATTTAGTAATGACAATCTTCAAACAGATACTTCTAGATAATTGCCGACTTTTTATTCTTTGCATATCTTTTTTTTCTTTTCCTCCCTATTCTTCTCACAGTAGCTATTTTTACTAAGGGCAGATTAATATATCTCTCTTTACTTCCTGGAACTCTGGCACATGTGACTAGGGCATGTGACCATACACATCATCTCAGGGGAGGAAAATTCCTCTCTCTCTGAGATCTCATGAGATTAGAGATGAGATTTGCCAGCAATGCTCTGCCTATGTAATCTTCCCAGGATGCAATGCTTGGGCATATCACTCATTGTAAGTAAAATAAAAATATGTTTACTTAACTAATGAATATGAGATAATTTCATATCAGCATGCAGAGCTGCATGCTGATATGATTTTTAGTGAAAGGTTGTATAGGTCCGCTTTAAGTACTAATTGATCAAGTAATTTGTTGTTGGGCAAACTGCTAAACTTCCAGTATATTGCTGTTGTAAATCAGATTTCAAGTACTCACAAATAGATAGTAGTCTGCATTAAAGTGTCACAGTTTTTTATTCCTTTCAAGTCCAGATTTATTATTAGGCACAACAGGCTTGTGCTTATATGCAGCATAGGGAAATAGGCAGCCTTTCCCTTTGCATTTATAGACTACACATGTTTTTCCATCATTGGTAATAATACATTAGCCTCCTATAAGCTTATGTATACATTGTCATAATGTAAAGCTTAGCTCGAATAAAAAAGTTATATGCAGAAGAGGTGACCCTACCAGAGGAGGGCTGCTTTTGGTGCCAAAGGTTATTTATCTACAACAAGTTGAGTCTTTTGTTGCCTCAGTAAAATTATGGTTACCACAATTACTGATGCTATGTAGCAGGTGTGGTTGCAGCTCATCTACGATGTCATCAACGATTTGCCCGTTCCAAGCAATAAAATCACGCTAAGATGAACTGAGATAAATAAAATAGCCACAACTAGGAACAGTGGAAACAATATAACTAAAACAGTCCAGCCTTGCAGCTCTGTGGAAACAGAGGTGAAAAACACAATATGGACAAGAAAACAAGAGCACAAAAGTGCACTGACATAGTGTAGTACTTCAAAAAACTTTAAAGTCCTTAATGACTGGTAGGATCCCCAGTGATTGGCGGAGGGCTACGGTAGTCCCAATATTCAAAAAGGGGGCAAGGTGCCAACCTGGGAACAAATAGTCAATAAAATTAATTTGTATTATGGCTTTTAAAACAAGGCAAAATAGCAGCCCCATAAGAAATATGCAAACATTAGCATTAAGCTGTCAAATCTGTCCCCTTCTACTGCACTTGAACAATTTATCGCCACACCTTCTATTCCTCACAGCTGTGATGGTTACTTAAAGGAGAACTATGGGGTGAGTGAATTACACTCATCCCCTTAGTTAGAGCTGACGTGTGACATTGATACTGTCACACATCAGCTCTATTGTTTGGGAAGTACATCTCACTCACTTCCCGATCATCTCCCTGCAGAGAGCGGTGACTGCCAGTCACCGCTTCCCACAGGTATTCCCTCCCTCCCCTGGATGGATGGGGGAGAGGGGGCGGGCACAACTGGCTCTGCTTGTAGATAGGCAGAGCCCGCTGTCAATCAGCCAGCGGGGTGGATCTCGAAAGTATTGTTGGGATCTGTAATAGCCCGCTATATACAGAGTTTAGAGTAACGGGAGGACGTTAGTCCTCCCATGACCCTAAAGAGAACTATTGGAAAAAAAGGTTACCCAATAGTTCTCTTTTAACAAAGTATCTTATAGTGATATGTAGGGATGCACCGATACCAGTATCGGTGCGGATGGCGAGTATTTGGGCAAGTATTCGTACTCGCCCAAATGCTCTGATACTTGAGCTTCCGGTATCAGGAAGCCGGGCAGCGAGTCATTACACGCTGTCTGGCTTCCTGATTGGCCAGGAAGCTGGCTCCATGCTCCCTCATCACTCATTAGTACTTTTTTTCTGTATATCGGTATATGTAGGTAAAACCGTATTTGGTAAATTCATTTAGTGAAAAACATGTCGTTGAAGGTCCTCATTTGACCAGCTCATGGTAACTGGACTTATTCTTTAATGTTGAGGCAACATGGGTAACTCTGTCACCTTTCAATTTACCTGTGGATCGTGAGAGATGCCCCCGGATGGAATCTCTTTATGTCCTGGGAAAAGCATCTCTCCCGATCTGCAGGTAATCAGTCCATGTACGATGTGGCCTAACGCCACCATTGACACACTGCCATTAACTTACATGGAAACATTGACCGCATCTGTACAGACCCACCTGGGATTCCTGCCGTAAGAATCCACAGTTTCTTGCCACAGGAATTCCAAGACACCCATGTGAATAAGGCCTTAAAGGTGAATAAGCAGCAAACATATTTAACGTTACACAACAAGTCCAGGTTAACATTTGAAAATACTAGCAAAGCACTAACAATTGTACTGTCTTATGTCTGGGAATAGTGCCAAGGTGATAGATATATTTTGTACTAGCTAATGAGATTTCTCTTACACTTGTTGCTGATTTATTGTGGCTGGTGACAAGCATCGAAGCACCTATAAGTGCAGTCTCATTCATCTTCAGGCTGTCTCTCCTGTAGCTCAGTGCAGTACACTTTACCTTAGACTCATGCAGCCAGGTGCTATGACTGTGATTGGGAAAATGGGTCATAAACCTGTGCATGTCATAGAACAGATGATGTTTTGCCTTTTCTCAAAACAGGCACATACCAAAGGGAAATGGGAGATTTGTTTCTTTTCTTTTTCTCTTTTGACTGATGCCAGATGGGAGCTCTTGTCTGATTGCATCTTAGCAAGCAAGCAGTGGAAGCATGCTAGTGAGAGAGATCAGGTTACTTATCATTCTGGCATGCTCGGCATTCTTGGATTAATCTATTTAATAATATAGCTAGAATTAAATTTTTTCAGGCATTTTGTCATTTGATGCAGATTGATTGACTGCCCTAATGCATTTATATCTATATCCACATATTATACATACATATTATATTGTTGTACATTGTGTACTGGATGAGGGGACTGTGCTTTGGCAGCTGCAGATCCAGTCTGCTGGAGACTATGGGTGCTGCAGCTCAGCCACACCGTTGCCACACTTAGTGTCACCAAATATAAACTGAATTCACCAAAGTTTATGGAGATGGTGCTGGCAACATGGTTTCTCCTAGATCTGTAAGGCCCTGCACATTAATCTTTGATTCCTGTTGCTATTCTGGTTACTCTCCTGGCCTGCTTAATGTTTGCTTGCTGCATATACCCGATCTGGATCTTTCTTAATGCCGAACTCCTGGTAAATGGCTAAATACATTTGCACCCTGGACTAGTACTAGTACTCAGATACTCCCCTGTTCAGAGCTCAGTCAGAGCAGGACTTGCAATCAGTAACACATTTTGGGCATTATATGGCTATCTGTTCAGACTTGTGATAACAGCACCTGGCAGAGGAAAGTCTTCCAGCATCAATTACTTTCACAGTTTGTGGTTGTTATGCGCCCCAATGCTGAGAGCTAGAATGCAAAACTCTGTAGCCTGATACACTCGTTTGTATAACAAAAAAGTTGAATGTTAAGAATTATTTGTAATGACTGCATAGTATTTTATTTAGATGAGTTCCTTTAATTTTCATAGGTCAGCAGTCATCTTTCTCAGCTCATAAAATACTTTTTTATAGCTCTCTCTTGCTAACCCCTTTTTTTGCAAATATGTGCAAAAGGGCCTGTGACTGCACACATTGCTTGTTCGCACATGAGCACATGAATGGCTTCTTGTGTTGCTTTTCCTTGTCCCAGTCCGAGCTCTGTTGTTCTGGGAATTGCAAAAGGCTAATACTGAGTCAAATTCAAGTACTTACACTGCTTGCATTATGTTTAATGATGTATCAATAAATAAAGAGCGGCATTCATTTGTGTGTTTATACCTGCCTGGAGTCCAACTTTAATGATTCCAACTAATTACAACCTGATTGTTTACAATGTATTCATTGACTTAACACTTGCATATAGACTTGGTAAAGGCACTTAAATCATTTCCCCGCACATCAGTTGTTGCTAGTGAAGATAACCTGAGGGTTGTAAGCTGGCAGCAAAAAGCATGCTTCTAATCTGGGGTTAATAGTGAAGTATTGATACTACTTAAGCTAGCAGCAGACAGAAAAGGGAGGTTGGGCCTGCAGAGATGAACTGACTAGTCAATTATATAGGTGCATGGATATTTATGCCTATGCCAGTGGGAGCCCACCAAAATATGTTTGGTAATTATTTATCTTTGTGGGGGTGGATGTAGTAGTTTGGAGTCCTCCAACACCCATATCAGTATTTCTTCTGAGGTTGGACAGTGTGGGGTGCCAATAGACACATGGTGGTTATTGTCACATCCAGTTTAAATCAGCTGTCATGGGCTGGAACAGGCAATGATCATGTTCTGTGCATCATGTCCTGACTTTGTACCATATGAACCCTGCAGCATCCACAAGTGATACAGAGGGTTCTTACTAACCGAAGACATGAGCATGTGAATGTACACTTCAAATCTCAGAAACCCCCCCCTAAAAACTCCAATAAATTTAATTTGAAAATCATTGCCTTGGGATTATATTTGATCTTTGGATGTAAGCCTAACAATTGAAGCAGTAATGAGTTTTCTTATTAGAGTACTGTATTAAAACTTTATTGGACATTTTTTATATTAGTAATTCATAAAAATATATAAAGCATCACTTCATAACCTTGTAAACTTTCAAACAAATGGTTTAGTAAAACTGTTTAAAAGAAAATACATCTTTGTGCTGTCTCATTGAAGGAAAACCCATGCAAAATACAAACATGTTATCATTTTTTAGTGCAAGTTACTATAAAATCTCAAGTAATTGCTTTAACAAAATAATATTTTTCAGTAGATTGTCAACAGTATTTTTAAAACACAGTTATTTATTGTGACTCCATGAAGAGATCTTGGAAAGCATGCCTTATTTATAATAAATGACCATATATTAAACAAAAGTAATGTGCTGATTGGTGACCGCAGTCCGTATTACGTTTGACCGCTTTCCAAAACTTGTAAATTTTTCTTGGAGGTCAGTGGGAAGCATACATCCATCACACCAATTTATCAGTCCAGTTTGATGGTGTGCAGCCTTACAATTGTCTTTTTTTTTTTCTGCTGAGCTTAGAGAATTCATACCCTTGAAAAGCTGAAGAGAGTCAGTATATGGCAGAAGAAAAAGTGTTGTTCCATTTGAGAGGTTATATCTGCAGTACTAAAGAAAATATATTGTACCTTCCAAGTTGGGAGGTTGTCTAAAAATGTTTCTTTAATGTGTCTTGCAGCATACAACAAAATGTTTAGTAGGCCTCACATGAATGAGTATGAAGGAAAACAGTATACAGTAGTATAATATTGGATAGTATACTGTTATAGATCCTTTAGACATATATTTTAAGTCACCCTTCTTTCCTGATGACACGGATGTTGTTCTGTGAAACGTGTTAAGAACATGATGAAGAGGAACCACAGTATCATGTGCTTATCATCTTCACACATACCTGAACTTGTGGAAAATGGTTTATTAATTTCCCTTGAGCTATTGGAAAGTTGTTAAATGATATTATGTATAATTATGGATCAATACACAGATGGTTTGTATTAGAAACTTATAGTGTCATGAAAAGTTCAACTACTACTCTTGCTACCTCTTTGAATCATCATCTCTTTTCACTGGTCAGGTGTAGGTTGAGGGAAGGCAAGACCTGTAAGTTTATCTTAAAGTGACACTAAACTCAGGAGTTAAATCTTAAAAATGCATTCAAGTACCTTAATTATTAGTATAAATGTATCTTATTTGTGTATCACTCGGCTGTAGATCCTCAAATTATCTCTGAATTCATACTGACACTGTCCTTCCTTCTGGAAGGTGGATACTTTTCTCCCCCATGGCCTTTGTGTGTGTTGTAAAGTAGTGATGGACTATAATCTTCATACGAATTAGTAAACTAAACATGAGTTTGTAGTCCATCACAGGAGAGGTGGCTACTTTACAACACATGCAGGGACCATGGGGAACAAAAGTAGCCACCCTCCAGAAGAAAGGACAGTGTCAGCAACAATTCATAGATTATTTGAGGATTTACAGCCGAGTAATATACAAATAAGTTACAATTTTATGAACAGTTGGGGTACTTCAATGCATTTTTAAGATTCACCTCCTGAGTTTAGTGTCACTTTAATATCAGCAGCGAAAAATCAACTCTTCTGCCTTGTCAGACAGGGTTGTCCTGTGGGGTAGAGCTATGTAAATGCCAGAACTGGTTGGACAAAAATACAAATTCTTTGGTATATAAAACAGCTCTCATGTATATGTTTTACGGTTTGCCTGAAGCTCAGCTTTAAAATGCAGTAGCGTTCATATACATCTTTGTGACCATGTTGCTAGGAACAACTCAGCAATGGTATGCACACTTTCATGTTTTATGTTTGCACTCTCATGTGTATGCATGTGCACTAAAATATTTTACTAGGCTGCCCTATAATATTGTCAATGGGGATAGTAATACTAGTGAAAAATATAATAAAGTAACACTGATTCCCAGCTGTCGATTACTGTCACTAGACAATACTGAACCAAAATGTATTAAATATATAGAGTTCTATATCTGTCTGTAATATCTGTCTGTATCTAGGCTGAATTGTAACCTTGCTGACTGAGTGTTATCGAACCTTATGCAGCCACCCCTCGAGATAGGGCACTCGTTCCTGATGTGGATTCAGTATATTACGGACACATCTGTTATTGTGTCATCAAGATGGATTCAATCTATTGGCAGTTTTATAAAATATTTAGCAAACTCTATTTATTTGTTTATTTACATGTATTTAATTCAGACATACCAAGGCAGTGGAATAGCTCTTACAGCCTGTTGTGGATTTTTCACCTAATCCTTCAGCATGGCGAGCCATTCCCTCTGCTGAACAAAAACGCCATCTGTTGTACTTCGAGTTCCCTGAAAAGCTTCTATTATTTTCACTTTCTCTTTAACAAGGTCATATTTTTTGAATCTATATTTCTATATAGCAACTTTTCTACAGTATATAACACATTTACTAATGCATTTGCAGTTTTTGAAAAGGTATTTTGAAAAGACTCAACTTTATCTTGTTCTACTGTGGCCGCTGTATCCAAAGTTGGATTTTTGGAATAGGAAGTTTAAACTTTGTACAGTAAAATCATAGTTTAAATAATGCTTATGTTTTGTTTAATACAGAATGGCTTTACACCACTTCACATTGCCTGCAAGAAGAACCGGACTAAAGTAATGGAGCTTCTGCTGAAGCATGGGGCATCTATTCAGGCAGTCACAGAGGTAAATGACAACATTGCTGTTGGTAGTAGTAGTGGTATATAAAGTAATAGTTGTAGAATTAACAACATTATATCCATTTAGGGAGAGGATCTGTAACAAAGATAACAATTAACTTTTCAAAATGCTTAAACGTTTGCTTCCTCTCTTCGCCGGAGGTGCCTTTAAATACATATATTTACAATGTTAAACTGGTCATACACTTATGATTGAAAAGAAGGGTTTCAATTGGGTCAAACACTATTTGGGTCCTGTTGATTTTGTCCGAAATTCAAGCACTGTGTGCCAGGCATTACATTGTATTAGTTTGATTTATGTTTCCACTTTCAGCTTGTCAGTTTGTAATTACATTCTGCAGAAACCAATGGCGTAATTTATTTACAATTACACATGAAGGAGGTGGAGATATAGCCCATAGCCACGAATTAGGGTCTAGCTGTCACTGTGCGCTGGTTAGGAAGCACACTTTTTTTTTTACTGACTTATTTTGCCGTCCTTGTACCACAGTGGGTTTATCCCATCTATTAATATTGTTTTCGTTGGTTATCCATATTATATTTCTATTAATTTCTACTTGATATCTCTTTTTTATGTACAGATGTTTCTTTTGAACTACATCTAATCAGATTTTCCATTTTGAGAGGGGTGGGAAAGGGTTTTATTCACTGCCCTGGCTTCATAGCTCTGAGATCCCAACTATCGTACATTGCCCTTAGGAATATATGAAGAATTCACAGGTCACTGACAAGTAATTGGCTGAAAGGCCAAGGTGTTTTGAGTGGAATTACTCTTTAGGGCAATGGGCAAAAGTGTACACTATTCTATAGTAACCAATATGATTTCAGCTTTAGGATAATAAGATTGTTCAGATGTTACTGCTTGCTATGGCTTGTTTAATGTTGCACATTGCCTTTTGTCTTAATAAAGACCATGATATGGTTGCTTTGAATTTAGGGAAATGATTGTTGATTCCCATGTATGCTTTATGTCTATAATTGTGTGTTTTATTTCATGTGTAGTCTGGACTGACGCCAATCCACGTTGCTGCCTTCATGGGACATGTCAATATTGTTTCCCAGTTAACGCATCATGGAGCATCACCTAACACAACTAACGTGGTGAGTATCTGAGTGGTGAGTAACATAAACTCTTTAAGGAGACCTGTATTGAGAGGAATATGAATAGGAAAAGGTCCTTATTTCCTTTGGAAAATGCCAGCTGCTTGGCTGCCTCTGAATTCATTAGATTCGGCCTCTCACACCCGGAAGAAGCATGCAACTGAAAGCGAGTGAAGTAAAAACTCCTTTTGGGTTAGGGACTTAGAAATGTCACTCAGCTGAATCAGAATGACAGACAGGAGAAACTGATAATGAATGTGTGCTAATATCACGAGAGCACACAAATTGGGGGAATAAGTGTAGATCAGATTGTTTATTCAGACATGTTTAGAGTGATTAAGAGAAGAGAGAAGAAGAGGTCACTCATTCACAGGTTGCTCTAGATATTTGCTACTTACGATAAAAATAAATGGTTTGCTCTCCTATAATTGGTTCTATTGCTCCAAAGAAGCCATTGGAACCTAATTAAAGATTATATCCTTTCATGTATAGCTACATTTACTACCCCCTTTTAAATTACGTGTTTGTTGGACAGGTACTAGCATTAATACGCCACTGAAGGTTACATAATAGAATTGTAGGCATGTAGTAGTATATGAACAGACCGCACTATCCAGAGAATTCCAATACTTCAGACTTTATTGAAATTCACAGCAAACCAGTATAACAGTGAATTAAAGTGTATAAAGCAGCAAATGCCAGCAATGCAAACCCCCAACCAGCTACAACCTCTCACTTGTTTCACACGTAGGCTTATTTATCTCACCTCTATGAATAAGCCTACGGGTGAAACATGTGAGAGGTTGTAGATGGTTGGGGGTTTGGGGTGCTGGTATTGACTGCTTTATAAACTTTAATACACTGTTATACTGGATTTGCTGTGAATTTCAATAAAGGCTGAAGTATTGGAATTCTCTTGATAGTGCGGTCTGTTCGTATACTACTACATTCTAAGGTGGAGACGCACCTATTAGACCAGCATAGGTAGGCATCTTTGCCTAGGGCAGTACCAAATTTTCTGATCCTCAGAGAGGTGTGCATATAATTACACAGGCCTGGTTAGGCCAGGTATGGTAAGAATTGGGTTCAGTTTAGCTAAATTAAATTGAGATCACCATTTTACCATTTCATAATTTGGGTATTTGAAATGTTGGATGACGAAAAGCCTAAAATATGTTTATTTCTGGTGCAGTACTGTTTAGCATAGATCATTTACATAATTTTTGTTTCCAGAGAATGTTTTTTAGGTCAGCTTTTTTTGGCTTCAGCGATTACAAATTGCTTTAGTATGATGACGCAGAAACGCAGTTTTCAGGATTATATTTTAAGTAAAATAAAATAGGAATTTAAATGTAGGATATTGATTATATTTTTTAGTAAGCTGTTTCACTGATGAGTCCTCTGCATTTGTGGTAATATTAGATCTGCGGATCCTTTTGAATAAATTATTTTCTGCTGTTGCTGCAGCTGTTTTTCCTGGATATTTGTATACGGTCTGGTGACTAATAAATAGCAGTCTGGGAACTGATTTTCACTACTGATTGCGGTCATTTTTGTGGGCTGTAGTAAAGAGTCAGTTTTTGTAGGTGGAAAAAGTTCACTTGTTTTTATAAGACCAGACTTAAATCTTTGACTTTTGGTTCTTTCTCCTTAAAGAGAAACTGTAGTATATTTTCATTGAGTGCAAATGTTGAGTTATAATTGCACTTTTTACATTTTTAATCTGACTTTTACATTTTTGCATGCTTGGTTTTGCAAATTTGTATAACTGTCAGATCAGTTTCCATCATCACTTTGCCTTTCTGCTTAACAACTGTTAAGATAAGATATTGAACACATAGGGAGTTGTTGGACAATGACCCATAGGCTTGCACTATACAAAGGAGCAGTAAAGCACAGCTATTGTGTAGTACTGCAAGGCTGGAAGCAGAGTCTATGTATGCAATAAGCAATTATAGTCCCTAGCCTCGTGTACAAAAATAATTACAAATTTAAGAAAAACAAGGGTTTTTAAAACACTAAAGCACAGCACACACTTTACAATCTGACTGCAAAGTTGCTCAATCAACTTTAGATTTACCAAAACTATGTAATATGAGGACTTGCTTAAACTATTCAATCAATCTGAATCCAACCAGGTAGGCCCTTTTACTACATAGCTGTTGGTAGATCTAAAGGAGATTGTACAGTCAGATTGTAACGTTTAACACAAATTGATGAGATTAATTACGTCTAGCTGATTTCACTTATCTAAAACAGTTTGAAATGACTATGCATACCATTTAAATTGTCTTCTGATAAATGGTACATATTCAAGCACAAGGGTGCATCAAACACACACTATGAGAGTCCAGAACAGTATTTTATTGATTCCACAATTATGAAAAAAATGGCAAGAGATAGTCAGTGTGATTTGTGGGCTCAACAATCCATCAGGACTTAGACAATTTCTTGCAAAATAATGCAAGGAGACTCTAACTCAGGAGCCTGTATATCCAGGCCAGGATTGAGTAGTCATGAACTATCACAAATAGACAGCCTTGCAGTGGGTTTTGGCGCTCCTTGTGCTTGAATACATAAAGATTTTCTAAACTGGGTGACCCATGGATTCGAGGAGACCCCAATTTTGTGGGTAGTAGCCATACCTAGGGAACCGGGCAGAAATATAGATACTCCATCAGCCACCTATAAATACTGATCCAACGCCTCGTTTTCACCGCCAATTCTGATAAATAGTAGACCGGGATTAAAATGAAGTTCATATATTTCCCCCTAATTGTTCTACTAATATGCCATCCACAAAACTGTTACATAGGTATTCTACATTTTGTCACAGTTTTACTTCTCTTGCTTTTGCTGGACTGTTGCTATCTATAAAACATCATAGCAGGGGTATAAGCTTGTGAACAGCGCTTACTGTCATAAACAAATATATATAACAATTATGAAATAAAAAACTGGGTGCATTTACTGAAATTATTAATTTAAAGGAGAACTATGGGGTTAAGGCTTTTCCCCATAGTTCTCCTCCACATACTAGCGTCCTGCCGTCACCCTAGGCTCTGTATACTGCAAGCTGTAGCTCGCGGTATACTGAGACGCTGCAGTATACCGCGAGCTGCTGCTCGCTGTATACTGAGACACCGCAGCTGAAGCGGATTCCGACAATTGTGCCGTGATGCGCCCAGCTGCATGAATGACAGCTGGCTCTGCCTATCTAGAGGCAGAGCCCCCTCCCCCGTCCGTTCCGCCAGTCAGCGCTGGCGGATCGGAGCGGGGAGGGGGGAATCCAGCCCCTCCCCTGTCACGGTAGAGAGCCATGACAGGATCGAGAGGTGAGCGAATGCCGGTATGTGTTTGCTCACCTTCTGATCTACTGAGCCGACCTATGACAGTCTCATTGTCACAGGTTGGCTAGAACTATGAGGTGAGTGAAAAGCCCTCACCTCATAGTTCTTCTTTAATGGAATAAAACTTGAATCTAGATCTGGTATACAAGAGCAGTTATTTCTTTACTACAAGGTATGTGTTTATGTGTGTTGAATAGACTCTAATCAAAATGCTTATGTGAGACATGATAGTGTTGTGAGTGACTTCCTATTAATTTTAGTTATCTTTTTTGTAATGAATGCTAGAAAATGAAAAGAAGAATGTAATTACAGTAGGCAATAGAGACACTCCCAGCTCAGATACTTGATGGACGAGGCCCGCTGTGATATTTAATGGTGATTAAACTGTATGTTTGAATGTTGCAGAGAGGAGAGACTGCGTTGCATATGGCCGCCAGAGCGGGTCAGTCAGAAGTTGTCCGATACCTTTTGCAAAATGGAGCTCAAGTAGAAGCTAAAGCGAAGGTAAGTCAGGGATGACTGTTTCCAACATTTTTTTTGTGCCATTTAGAAAATGAATCTGGACTAAAGAAAACCACGTACTATACAGGAATACATTACTGACCCTTACATAATAATTTTTTCCCCCATTTATTTATATTCATTTAATGTGATGTACAGTAACATCGACACACTCTGATACCTGCCTGCTCCACTGTCATTTGGCTAGTTCGAATTTAAACATGCTTGCACGTATGCCTACCTTTTATAATGTCATATTGTCACACTGTCAGGGTTATTCACAAAAGGGTGAAGAGTTTGGAGAAAGCAGGAGAAGTGAACAATCTAGGACAACATAGCTGAACTGGAAAGTGAGCTGAATTGGAGAATTTTTCCAAATCAGCTATGTTGTCCTAGATTGTTCACTTCTCCTGCCTTCTCCAAACTCTTCACCCTTTTGTGAATAACCTTGTGTCTTGACCTGAAATTACTAGGTGCCTAAATATGATGTCCCTGCATTCCAACTATTTTGCCCACATTTCTGCCATAGCTCATCCAATCCCATGCAGCTCTTTTTTTCTGAATCCCTGATCTCAAAATTTACAGTGGATAGATGAACATTACTCTGTCTTATGCACATTCTGCATAAGTTGTTTGCCTGTACCTATTAACTGCAAGTAAGTACAGTCCATAGAGTACCATACATAGGTTCTAAAGTTCCCCTGCTCTTCACATTACATACAGCAGCCTGAATATGGCCTTTTATTAAAGAAACAATATAGTTAAATAGATAATCTGATCACTTTTTTCAAGTGAGGGTTTTTTGACTGTTTTGAGGGCAATAATAATATGTGCCTGTTATATTCTTCCACTCTTGGTTTACAGGGACAAGGTTGGCTTGTAGTGTCAGGGCAGGTGACCAGAACCAATTAGCAGGATACTAGGGTAATACGGCAACAGATTTGAGTGCTACTGCTTGGAAATAGTGATGATAGACAGGTCTTATTTTCTGGTTACAATTTAATTTTAAGAATTTGTAGGCTGTACACCATGAGGCATGTGAAGTGCACTAGCTTGTTTGTGGAATCAACTGAGGAAAGAATTGTCTAAAACAATGTGCGTTTCTCCTTAGTAACTAGTCAGATTTGTTCCTTCTTTCACTTTAAACAGATAATCAAATTGGTTGCTTTGGGACTGACACTTCCTTGCATAATTATATCCTGGTGCATATGTTTTCAGCTGACCCAGTACAAAATAGTATAATATGAGCGTAATTATGCCTTTGCACTTGAGTTTTTGCTACAGTTTGGGAATGTTTAACGATCTGTCATTCTTCATCTCTGTGTTTAGGATGATCAGACACCTCTGCACATATCAGCTCGATTGGGAAAAGCAGACATAGTTCAACAATTACTTAAGCAAGGAGCATGTCCAGATGCATCAACAACATCTGGCTATACTCCACTGCACCTGGCTTCCAGAGAGGGACATGATGATGTGGCTTCTGTTCTACTGGACCATGGAGCTTCCTATTCTATAGTCACAAAGGTCAGTTATTGCTGCTTAAATTCAGTGCTGTGGGATGAATTTATTCCTAGACTCATATCACTGTGGAAACGTGCAGTATAACTACTATCAGTGAGAGATGTACATGAAATTCACCACCCACCTAAACAGATAAGTGATTTCAGTTACTGCTTACCTTTTTATATCTCTTCTATAGGTTCACACAGGTATAATAGAATGATTGTCTAATCACCAACAGTCAGATTGGGGAACATTTGTATGTCTTTAGGTTCCCCTGATGCTTTATGAGTTGGGAAATAGCTGGATTTTTGCTGCCAATTGCTTTTGCTTTTCCTCATGAAAACTGGCTCCTGCACAGCTCTTCTCCCTTCTTTATATGCACACAAATGTTTTCCTGATGTAAACTGCGTGTTTATATAATTGTTCATAGACACAGACCGTGCATCAATGGCCAGCCAAAGTCTATAGGTTTTCTAAAATTAATATGTATTCAGTTTATTGACATTCCAGCATTTACATATCCTAATAAGCAGTAAAATGTGTTTTTAAACAAGCTCTCACTGACCTCTGTAGCTGCAGACACTGTGAAGCAGTTCATCCACAGCAGAAGCATTGAAAGTCATTCAAGTCGGCTCTCTCAGCAGCTCCCTCACCCTGCTCTCCCCTGTGTTTATATGTGGGATTATATGTGGGATGAACCACAGCTGATGGGGAAGCAGAGAGCGCTGGAAAGGCTTCTAAAATGACTACAGTACTTTTCCTGTAAAATTTAAGGGTAAATTGTTCCACAGTGTGTGCAGCTACAGAGGTCAATGATGGCTTGTTTTAAATCTCATTTGCTGCCTCTTAAGAATATATAAATACTCGAATGTCCATATCTTGGCCATAGGCTTAGTTTAATTTAATATACGCCCACTGTCTGCCTACCTGCTCTTGACTACTAGCAAGGTTGTTATTCTCCCATTGCTGGATTTGTCACATTTGACATTATGAGGAATGCAGCTTGGAGGAGTAAGATTCTTTTTCACGGCTTGATAATGGCAGCGGCATAGACTTTGGCAGATAATTTTATGCACATGGTAGTTTTACAAGTGAATTCCATGTACATGGTAGCAGTGTTACAAGTGAATTCTATGTACATGGTAGCAGTATTACAAGTTAAATCCATGTACATGGTAGCAGTATTACAAGTTAATTCCATGTACATGGTAGCAGTATTACAAGTTAATTCCATGTACATGGTAGCAGTATTACAAGTTAATTCCATGTACATGGTAGCAGTATTACTAGTGAATTCCATGTACATGGTAGCAGTATTACAAGTGAATTCCATGTACATGTTAGCAGTATTACAAGTGAATTCCATGTACGTGGTAGCAGTATTACAGGTGAACTTGCACTTTTTACTTATTTCATATTACACAAAATATAGCAGATGGAGTTTATAGTGCTTTGGTTTGATGCAAATTGGCTCTGGCATAATCTTAGCAGGAGGAAGTGTAACCTTACATCGGCCTGATACATATACAGTAGGTAGCCAGTGAATTAATCAGTCCACCCACATCCATTCATGTCTGAAATATCAGTTTTAAATGGCCTGACTCTTTAATGGAAAATAAATTATAGATGAATAAAAATGTCAAATGTGAGCAAACATGGAAACCGGTTTAACCATGGGTAAAATGTATGTTTACAGAAAGGATTTACTCCTCTACATGTCGCTGCAAAATATGGGAAGCTTGAAGTTGCCAAACTGCTATTACAGAAAAGTGCATCGCCAGATGCTGCAGGAAAGGCGAGTATAGATCTATGTCATTGACTGACATTGTCCAAAAATGGCTTTTACCAAGTACAAACAGGAGGAGTCAGGAGTGTGTGTGTGAAAGATCCCCACCAGTGCTGTTATTACAAGCTGGCCATACACACAAAGACGGCATCATTTTAGAGAAAGAGTTGTATCCTGCAGAAATCAATTGCACTTAACATCAGTTCAATTAATTGTTTTCTTTACAAAATAAATGTTAGTTTCCTGCAGGAAATTAACCTTGCTGAGTGACAGGGTGTATGACTGCTCACACATTTGAACATTTCAATAATCTACTATTACCTGTATGGGAAGCATTAGATGCCATCAGACTATAGATTAATTCAGCATATGAAATGATTGAAGTGCATATATATATATATAT
>NW_017306341.1:2488434-2501197 GCF_000935625.1 Nanorana parkeri
ATATATTATTATTTTTTAATGTGTAAACTCTCTTTATACACTCATCATTTCCCTTTTTTCTGTTAATGTAGAGTTTAACCAGAGATCATCCATGTTGCAGCTTAGTGCAGAGTATCAGGGAATGAAGATTTACCCTTTGTTTCCTAAATTATAATTTTGACAAAGGCATGGCAAAGGATTCCCATAGTACTATGATTTAGTAAAATAGCACAGCAGTGGATGCCTATCTTGAGGTCCAGTTTGACATTTAGGACAGAGGGGTCTGATAAGGGATGAGTTACGGGGATAAATGATCTATCACTGTGTGTAAACTACAGTTTGAGCTACTGAAGTCTGTGAACATAATGCTCTTTTCAGCAGAAAGGCTAACAACTTGTAAATACGTAGAAGTTGCTTAAAGAAGCAAACCTGTGCTTTGACTATTTAGGGCAAGGCAACAGGTTTCTTTTAGCGCCCCCTTTCCCAGCAGCAAATACCTTTTCTTTATTCTCTCACTCCTCCATTTAGCAATTGGATCCTAAGAAGAAAAAAAACTTCCTGGTAATTAGGAACATGTGATAAAACCATGTGACCGCACTGGGCCAATAAGTGCTGTCACAGAAGAGTCCATAGCTATGTGTGGGCTATAACTACGGTAACTTGTAGATTTGCTTTTACTCTCAGCAGTTGTGGAGAGAAAGAAAGCCAAGTATATGCTTCTGTGGACATCTGTAATAAAGTGAACCTTGCAAAGCACAGATTCACTTTAAAGTTTCATCTCCTTGCTCAAAAGATGGATGCTAAATATTTTAAGCAGCATTTCCTATTCATCTGATTTAAATAATAATATGTGTAACCTTTTTTAGTCCTGACCATAATAAATAAAGAATATATGTACAAAACTATTATAAATTCCCCTTAAAAATAGGCGTCCTATATAAGCATACATGTGCTAAACAAAATAACGTTTCCTTTCAATTATGTACTATACAGTAATTTATAATGTATAAGTGTGGGGTGCTGTGTGCTGTGTGACCACATAGACTGGTGATCTCATTGAGAGCAGTGTGAGTGGCAATCTCAAAACCAATTGGGGTGAAGAAGCCAGGTTAAATGCTTCAGTGGAATCTCATAAAAACAATCTAAAAAGTGTCAATGCCAGCAGTGCCAGCAGTATTTCAAGTGACAGGCTATCTACACTTACTTACCCAGTAATAGTGTGAAAGTGCATCATAGCTAATTTTACTTTATAAACTAACAAGCAGACATGGATGTTAAGATCCTTCACATAACCTAAAGTATAACAGTGGTTGTTTCTGCATGTATTTTTAGACCGGTCTAACGCCACTGCATGTTGCGGCACACTATGATAACCAGAAAGTGGCATTACTATTGTTGGATAAAGGAGCATCCCCTCATGGAGCTGCAAAGGTAAATAACTTGAAATGCCATAACAGTTATGCAATCAAATCTTCTTCCACCATGTAATGATTTTAGTAATGTACAATGAATGGCTAAGAATTCACTCCCTGTATTTTATGATGAATAAGTACTACAGCAAGATGTGCTAGCATAGATCTACATTACACTGTTCCACATTTATAGTAAATACAGTAAACTGTTGTTGTAATTTTCTGTAGACTGTGTTTGGCAAGTAATTTCGGGTTGCTGAGTCATCATTTCATATCTAATTGTAGAAGCTGAGGCTAATTGGAAATTCAGTGTCTCTACCTGGATTACTACGGAATGTGTTATAGATGTGTAACATAGTTACATAGTTAGTCAGGTTGAAAAAAGACACGTCTTAAACCTATAGAGATATGAAAAAAAAAAGCCTAAACAGAACACTATGCGCACAATTACCCACTGTTACCCACTTTTGATCCAGAGGAACCCCTCCCTGTGGTTCATTTTGCTCCAACAGGGGGAAAAAAATTCTTCCTGATCGCATAAGGCAATCGGATATTCCCTGGATAAACAATCTCTGGTGATTAATATACCTATAAGAACTCAATATCCAGTAATATTCTGTACATTAACAATAAATAAATGGATGAGTTATTTTGTGGCTTAAGGCCCCAAGCATAGCTTCACCTGTCTGGGGCCACATTCCATAGGATCTTTCAAACCAAAGGATTTCAAGTACCAAGGTTCAGCTATGAGTTTACAAGTCATTACTGAATCCCAGATTTGTTGGTTTGCCCATGCATCTTTACAGGTGGCCCTACTGCAGCACATACTCAACCTTCCTTTCTCTCGCCTATTGCTATGCTCAGCTGCTAGGAGCTAAGAGAAATACTTGGTACTTCGTGGTATGGGAGGCATGCAGCTTACTTCCCTTCCATCCATGTGACAATACTGGTCTGTGGTGATTGGCCACTCAGGGACTCACATGGAGTGGCAAGACAATAACCAACCTTGTGCCAGCATTCATCATTTTGATGAATTACAGTTGATTATTCAGGTTCATTTATAATGTATAATTATTGTTTTTTTCTTCATGTCGGTACCTTACATTGTAGGCTTGCTCCTTTGGAATCGTGAGACATTTCATTGTTACCATGTTATCACCTGGAATGCATCATTTGGATAGGAGGCTCTACTGACTTGTCATTGTCAGTTATAGTGTGAATATTATATTTAGAATGTATCTGGCATCAGGCATTCATAAAATGTGGTCTGTCAGTTGGTGCATGCTAATCTGATATACTTGAGAGTAGGTTCAGGCTGACCTTTAAATGGAAGGATCAAGTAGATGGTTTATTAACACGGTTTTATGTATATCCTGATCACATAGGAAACAATCAGGAATTGATATTACAGTATTCAGCGATTTCAGATCTGTGATATGATTTTCATCTTTTAATCAAGCATGTAGTAGAGTTAGCACACAAGGCCCCTGCTGCTTAACATCCGAGTGATGTGATTTATGTTCAGTAAACACAGGCAGTGGTGATCATTTTGCAACTGCTTTCTCTACATTATGTCATTTAAGTCTGTAAAATCTAGAGCTTCGGCAACTTTTAAGGCCAACTAGCCTACTAAATCACTCCCCTGTTCACATTCTTGGACACTGTTGGCCTTTAATGTAGAAGGGGTTTTTGAATTGTGAGAGGTAAGCAGAATACCCAAAGGAAATCCATGTAAGATTAAGATAACATTGACTCCTGTCGCATATCTTCCATAGCTGAAATTGAACCTAAGTGCCCAGAACTGAAAATCGAAAGCACTGACTAATTTTGTTATAGGTTAACAATCTAGCATAGGCGATTTATTTAAAGCTTAATATTTAAGGTTTACAGGATCTATTATCAATTATTGACAGAATGTTTATTTACACTGCCCAATAAGTACAATAACCTTGTAAATGTTGATGACCAATATCTCTTTCTTTAAAGAATGGGTACACACCTCTACACATTGCTGCAAAGAAAAACCAGATGGAAATAGCCACCACACTACTGGAATATGGGGCAGATGCCAATGCAGTGACCAAGCAAGGAATTGCCCCCATTCATCTTGCCGCCCAAGAAGGCCATGTGGACATGGTGTCATTGCTGCTCACAAGAAATGCTAATGTCCATGTTAGCAACAAGGTACAATCTGTTCTCCTTGATATGTGTTTGCAAAAGCCTAATTTTAGAGGAAACTATCATTTTTTTTTTATTTAATGATTACAGCAGTTATCATGTGTGCATGCATAACTATAGGAGATTGTTGTATGATCACAATGAAATTCTCAGCCTCAGCTACAATGTGACACTAAACATGCCACTATGTGTAGGTGGTTTTAAAGGTACACTCTAGTAAAAATAAACAGTAAACCTTAAAATGCTTACTCTGCTGCTTTAAATTGCTTTGTTGGTGGAAATGTGGTGTTTTTAGAACACTAAATATTGAGCATGTAAATATGAATGTAGGCATTTTCTACTCCATCCACTGTATATTGCTTGTTGTTTCCCAGATGACGTGCCATGTGTTTCAGGTCACCATCAGGTTGCATGAGCTGCTTGGGCTCCCTAATCTCGGGAGAATGTGGTGGTTAGCAGGAACAGTGCATAAAAAGTATAGATTTAGCTGTATGATGCTCCCAGGTCACAACCCTTGGATGCCTCTTTGCCATGCGGATGACAATCAGTGCATGCTTGCCAGATGTTGTTGTGCACTGGCTAGCCAGAGAAAAGTAGAGCAGCAGCTTAGGCAGTACCGTAGATGGAAATAAAGCAAATATCAACAGTACAAACCTAGCCCAGAGGCCAAAGAGACAACAGGCAAAGTCAGGTAGCCAGGGGAGATAGCATTAAAGGAGAATTATGGTGTGAGCCGACGTGTGAGACTGAAACTGTCACGCGCCGGCTCTATTGAGCAATACCATACCGCCGATCACTCAGTTCCTGATCATCCTGCAGAGAGCAATTACTGTTAGTCACTGCTCCCTGCAGGGATTCCTCTCCCATCCTCCACCACTGACTGGACGAATGGAGGGGGGGGGGGACCGCTGGCTCTAGAGAGGCAGAGCCAGCTGTCAATCAGGCAGCTGGGTAGATCCCGGCAATATTGTTGGGATCCATTCCGAATGCAGTGCGGTCCTGCGCTGTCAGCAT
This sequence comes from Nanorana parkeri, assembly GCF_000935625.1. Classification (NCBI taxonomy): domain Eukaryota; kingdom Metazoa; phylum Chordata; class Amphibia; order Anura; family Dicroglossidae; genus Nanorana; species Nanorana parkeri. The sequence continues at coordinate 2,493,018 of NW_017306341.1, forward strand.
ATAAAGGGCAATAGCAGCTAATACCTTGCAACATGGTTAGCCTCTAATTGTGAATGCAGCAGAATCATCCGAATGATTGCAGTGCAACCATGCACACATCAGATTTTATATTAAAAGGCATGACACTGAGATGAGATCATTTGTGAATAGTTTCCATTATTAGTCTTTCTCTTTATATAGGCTTTTGAAATGGTTGACTGTGGCCAAAGGAGATGCTAACCATGTTGCTGGTAGTCCTGATGTCTGTCTCTGAAGCAAGTACAGTGATGTGCAGTTGATAGTCGAATCACATTTCTTCTCTGCCTGTTCAGCATCAAATTTGTGAAGGAAGGCAGAGTTTAATTATGTATAAATGAGCAAATAATGGTCCATTTTATGCTGCAGAACTACATTTCAGAAAGTTTTATTTGTTTATATAGCTTCCTTCCCCCAGGTGCTTGTTGTCTATTTTATTTTAACATGGGTGTCCATGGACACTTCTAATTTTATCAGTATGTCTTTGAACTTGGGTCAAGGAAGCCATGTGGAGACAGAGAAAACATACAGACCCCACACAGCATCACATTTGGACTCAGTACCAAGGCACCCTATCGTTTTTAGATAACAATGCTAAGAATTAGCTTGCGGCTTCCTAAAATGTCTCCTATCTCTGTAGATACGCAGCTGTGGCAGCCAAAGTGAATAACATTTAGCTGAATAAATCCATGGCCCAGTCATTGCATCAAGCAGGGAAATCTAGTTTGAATTCAGCTTTGGTCCCTGGGGCACAACTCTTCTATTGCTCTTGGCAAAGAAATGTTACAAAATGAACATCAATCAAAACGTCTTAAATGTTATTTTAGCCTAGAATATACTGAAGTTTGTGAGCCTCAGGAAAATTGTTCCATCGACGGTAGACTACAGATGTATGGGTTGTCTATCCAAAACCTGTCTTTGTTGGATAGAGAATGGGGTGAATTAGAACCTCTGTTTGGTTTTTATTGCTGCCTGGGACCTTATTAAAGAGGAATAAATGGGTATCAGCCGCTAGATCAGGAAGTGAGGGGTAATTTCCTTAATGGGGCACAGGGTACAACACTGCCACAGGTGGTAAACCTGTTGCCCAGCAGAGACTGAGTGGCACCTAATGTAACCCCCTTTCCCAGTCTAAGTGCAAGGGGTTACACAAGACTGATATCACAACAGATTCAGGTACTTATGCTAGCTATATAAAAAATACATTACTTTTTAAAATGAAACACAACTGTATTGAATTATGTTTTATCTCTCCCCGGAGTTCATCTGTAACTAGCATGTTTTACAGGGGTCATGAGCACAAATATATATTAGTAGTGCTGGATACATGGTGCTGGATAACTCATCAACTGCCCTCTCTTTACAACAAAAGTAGCTAAACATGTTAGAATGTTGTATTTAGTGGTTTCATCATATTTTATACACTTCTTACTATGTATTGTGTACTGATATTTCCTAAATTTGCAATTATAGAGTGGGCTCACGCCTCTTCATCTGGCAGCACAGGAGGATAGAGTGGGGGTGGCCCAGGTTCTGACCAATAATGGAGCAGGCACTGACGGTACAACAAAGGTAATCTACCTTCTTACACCTGTTATGGCCAGTACTATCAAGTTTTGTATTGTAAAAGAGGGCCTCACACAATAAATTAGATGAATTGTGTTTTAATGGACAAAGCCAGTAAGACATTATGTATACTGTATAGACTCACTTGGGCATATTCAGTAAGCAAGTTATAAAGAACCAGTCAGTGCTAAACATTTTGTAAAGCTGGCCAAACAGCAGAAGAATTTAGTTTGAAAAAAAATGTATTCACAAGAGATCAGTAAGCCATGGTGTTGATTTAAATGGAAAGAATATTATGAGCAAATAACCAATATGCATTTTAATTGTGTTAATTGTAATATTTACAATGCAAAATGATCATCAGAAGCATGTCACCCCTAAGCATTAACCACTTGTCTTTTCCTGATGTATTGCAGATGGGATATACTCCTTTGCATGTGGCAAGTCATTACGGGAACATTAAAATGGTGAATTTCCTGCTGCAGCACGGTGCTAAAGTAAATGCCAAAACCAGAGTAAGTTGCACATATATTTATGGAAAGAATACAATTAAATGTTATCGTATACAAGCTATCAATGCCAGAATGTTACTAAGTTGAGCCTTTAGAATCACAACCCCTGCTCGTAGTGGATCTCCAACCTACAATATTTTTTTAGTTTTGGATAGGGTGGGGAAGATTGGGTTTGCATTGCTGCCCACCTGTCTGCAGTAATCTCCTCATTTCCTGTTCCATTGACAACATGGCACCCAGGACAGGAAATTAAAGGTAACCATCCAGTGGTGCCAAAGACCACAGTAAAACCTGAAAAAGGAAAACAAAACATGGCTAGAGTTTCAGTTAGGTCCCTCCACTACTCTACTATGTTAGGGGTATTTTTATGCTTGAACTACCTATGCTATCACTGACACATTGGGGTTGATTTACTCAAGGCAAATAGGCTGTTCACGTTGCAAAGGAATGTGCACTCTGCAGGGGAAGTTTCTCTTAGCTTGGTGATTGTAGTGAAATTTCACTTTGCAAAGAATACCTGATCATGCGCAAGGAAGATTAAAACAAACAAACCGTATTTTTACTTGCACATGATTGGATGATGGAAGTCAACAGATCTTCACCTCATTCACTAAACTAAGGGGAAACTTCCTCTTCAAAGTGAACAACCTGTTTGTCTTTAGTAAATCAGTTACCTTTGAAAACAGTTGATGGCTTGCAAAGTTACTTAAGATAATTATGAGTTTCTGCTTTTCAGAATGGATACACTGCTCTACATCAGGCTGCTCAGCAAGGACATACCCATATCATTAACGCGTTGCTCCAGCATGGTGCTTCCCCCAATGAAGTCACAGTGGTAAGTGGATAAACAGTTTCTAATATCTTACAAAAACCAAAAACAATTGAAAAAAAGTGTCTTCTGATACCAGGATTCCAGACTTCTTTTTTTCAGTTGCAGGTTAGGAAGGGGGGAAAAAATTCTGCTACTATGGATATCTGAATCGTTCATTTTTAACTAGATTCAATTTGTTAAAATGATAACATGATGTAGTTTATAAACTATTAAAACATTCTTTGAATTGGTTCACTACATATCAGATAAGCTCCACATAACTCCTCTTACTGGCTTATTTCTGCTCATTCAGCTTAGTAGGTACACCTTGGAGCTGATGACTCTCTCCTTATTCCCATGTCACAATACTGGGTCCATGAGCAGCTAATCACCAAGCACCAGCACTGCCACATAAGGCGGAAAAAAAAATATTTCATTGATCCCCATACCCAAAATTAATGGGTATTTTAAGAGCAGGGGAGCAAAGGAAAGTTAAAAGAGAATTATGACCCAAAGTTGGCCAAAGTTCTCTTCAGGGTCACAGGAGGACCTTTACTAACGTCCTCCTGTGACCCAAAACTCAGGATATAGCGGGCTATTACCTGCTATATGCTGACAGTGCAGAGCAGCACTACGGCCAGGAGAAATCCTGACAATATTGTCAGGATACACCCCCCTGCCTGATTGACAGCTTGCTCTGCCTCTCTATAGCCCACCCGTCCCCTGCCCCCTCTGTTCCTTCAGTCATGCTGGAGAAACGGAGAGGAGAAGGTGGGAATCCCTGCAGGGAGCGGTGACTGACAGTCATAGCTCTCTTCAGTGAGAAGATCGAAAACTGAATGATCAGTGGTTTGTGATTATTCAGTTCTTGAACTTGCATGTCATCTCTAAGTATGGAGATGAGTGTATTTCACTCTCCCCATAATTCTCCTTAACGTATTACAGCAAGTAGGCTACCATTAAACGGGAACTTGCATTAGCAAAGCACATATTTACTTTAAAATCCTCTACTCTAAATTTATCTTCTGAATTGTAAGACTTTTGCACTGTGGCAGTAGAATGTTTGTGTCATTACTGCATTTCACTGTTTGCCTACTAGAGTCCAATGCAGATAATTTAGATACATGTACTACATACAGGATATTGTCTGTCAATCCTAACATCCTTATGTATTCGTGACAGCCAAATGTATGTCATCAGAGCACTGCCTGCAATGGGAAAGTTATTGTGTAATGTCTATATGATGCAGGTAGGGAAGTGAGACAGGAAAGTCCACAGTCCATATGCATACAGAAGAATACATCTCTGCTCATACAGCCATTCTTATAATAATTTTGTTATCTGGCTATTAATTATATAAACATTGTTGTGGCTTTTTTTTTTTTACTTTTCGACAGAATGGCAACACTGCTCTGGCTATAGCTCGCCGACTGGGTTATATTTCAGTGGTGGATACACTGAAAGTGGTGACGGAGGAAACCCTGATGACAATTGTGAGTCAACTCATCTAATTATGTCTCTATATTGTACTGTATGGAATATTTTTAATGGGAAAGCTGCTGATAGGTGAGACATAGTCTGACTGGTAGATATCTTCCCAAGAACATTGGATGGGAGATATTTGCCTAATAACATATATTGAAGAATACACTCAGTGTATGTGTGTCTTATTCAAAAACACAATAATCACATTTACAGTGGATTGTAAAATGATTTTTCCTGCTCATAGGCTTGAGAATAAGTTAAGAGCAAGGAAGTTATCCCATGCCCCCATAGAGCTGCGGTAACACATTAAAGTGACACTAAACTCAGCAATTAAATCTTAATAATGCATTCAAGTGCTAAACACAACACAATGGATAAATTACAGCCAGTCAGGCCCTGCTGCATTACAGATGTGCTGGCTGAGAACCTGATGACTAGGGAAGTGAGCAAGGGAGGGGGGTAGTCTTATTAGTGTGCCTCTACCACTTTAGTGTCCAGTCAGCAGACAGGGGGGTATATTCTTGACTAAGCTTTGCTGCTGCCTCACTAGAGGCAAAGGATCAGGCTGTGCTGTCTGGCAGGATTACAAGACTAGCTGAAAAGAATTACAAATCCACTGGAAGTTAAAACTGTTTCTGTATCTATGTTTCAACTGTGTCTATGGCTTCTTCCCTGCATCTTAGCTTTAAAGATTGTTGCATTAAATCCAGATGTCCATCTGGTCCTATCAGTTTGTTCAAAACCAGTAATGAAGGTTAGGAGAACAGGCAAAAGTTTCCCTTAACTAAACTTTACCAAGACAGCCAAGAAGGGTCTTACATGTTTGCTCTAGTTTATAATTTGATTTTAGTAGGACGGATTACATACATAACCCATGCTTTAACCTGTACAAGTTACAAAAAATGTAATGCAGGCCTTGAAGTGATAAATAGGGTGTATCGATGTCAGGCTCAGAAAGGGTTTAGAACGCATATGCTCTGAGTTAGCATCAGAACTCTGCTGAAACACCAGGGAGAGGTTCTGTTGTTTATTTTTTATTTTTGGCAGCCTGTAGAGTATACACACACAACATGTGAAGCCGCTGCATTGTTACTGCTCTGCTGTCATATTTGGCTTATTAAACGCCCGAGTCTAATATGGGATGTAATGTTTTCTCTTGCTTTTTTCTTTCACAGATGGTGACTGAAAAACATAAAATGAATGTCCCAGAAACAATGAACGAGGTTTTGGACATGTCGGATGATGAAGGTATGGATGTAACGCATATCCTTCCTTTTATCTGTGTCATCACCAGTCCCGCCTTGAAAAGCCAGTTATGTAAACGGTAGAAGTGACTGTGCTTTTCACGAGTGGCTCTACATCACATGTGTCAAACTCAAGGCCCAGGGGCCGAATCCGGCCCACTAGGCCATTTCCTAGACTTCTACTTTCAGATCTGGGTATTAAGTTATTACTAAAACCAATGATAATCGAATGCAGAGGCAATTACATTTATATAGTCTTACAGGCCCTTTGAGGGCAACCATAATGTTAATGCGGCCCACAATTAAATTGAGTTTGACACCCCTGATCTACATGGACATGAAGATCCAGATCGCCTGCTGAGCTGCACTGACATTTGACAGCCATCACTGGCTATCAGTGGACCACTATTCATCTCTGTGATGAACTGAGGTTACTGTAAGGCACATTGCACCATAGTGCAGGCCCACACATCAGGGAGCTAGAAACGCATACATCTACACTTTTGGTCTTAAAATGTGCGGGCCTTTGTTGACTTGTTATGTGCTCTGTACTTCACCTCCATAACGATGAACAAACATGCACAGTTGCCTGTCAAAGTGAACGCAGCTTAGCGGGATGTAGATCTCAGGTCTACGGATCCATGCAACGACACAACCTGGATCACGCAATCCCATTTAGATTTTCCAACATCCTGGTAGTGGAAGACCTACTTGAAAACAAACTGAATAGACTGTTTGGATAAATCCTTGACAGTTGATAAATCTAAAGGGGGTTGTACAATAAGAACGTTGTGTCCTTTTTGCTCATCAGTTATCAAAACTTGTCACAGTAATGACTTTGCTCAGACTGGAAGTGTCTCACAGGCCTTCTGCTGTGACGTGACAAATAATGGCAACTTGTGTTTTAGCCATCTTGTAATAAATGATTTTATAACCTACTCTAGTCCTTGTATTATTATAACTGGTATTGTTAAGAAATGTAGGCACACTTGTCTTGTCCATGCATTACAGTTCTGTCTCCTGTTCACTGTTTTCGTGCAGTTCGTAGAGCCAATATACCTGAAATTCTCAGCGATGCTGAGTATTTGTCAGAAGGGGATGAAGGTATTTATTTAGAACTGCAGCAGCTATAACAAACACCAGTAATGTGGGGCTCTCACCACTACAACAGCTACAAGGTCCTCTCATATCTCTGGGGCCTGCATTACTAAGATCCATCTGCCAAATTTAGCATCCCTTGCCTTATTAGTAGGGATGCACCGATACTGTTCTTTCACTATCAAGTACGAGTACTGAAATGTACCCTTCGGTACTCGCCAATACTGAGTACTGATACCAGTACTTCCTCTAGCATGGAGCCAGCTTCCCGGCCATTCAAGAAGCCGGGTAGCGCGTAAATACCCACTGCCTGGCTTCTTGATTGGCCGGGAAGCTGGGTCCATGCTGATTGGCCGGGAAGCCAGCATCAAGCCGGTCAAACAGCATGGAGCCGCCTTCCTGGCGAAATAGTGACTACGGTGGACCCAGTGATGTCTGGGCACACCTATTTGTGGTGTGCATGTGACAGGGTGACAAGGTAGGAGCACAACTGTTGTCATACCATAACAGAAAGTCTCTCAACAAGGACCTTCATGGCAGGATCACCAGTTTTTATTTTTAATGAAAGATCTAATTTGCCATGTGTCACTGAGCTAGAAAAAGCATGTAGATCAGGAAAGTCAGAAGTCCTAATCTGCATACTTGTTATGGGTTTGTAACATTTTGAAAAAAAAGAGACAGCCAGGCAACAGGCATTTGTAAAATGAGAAGACACCAATGGCAGTTTACTTTAGCTTACTGTCATAAATACATGGTGCAGCCCTTTAAGATGCAGTGAAGTTAAATTACTCATATAATAAAATCCCCAGATTAGTGAATGAGAAAACAGCATGTGACCAAAATATAGTTAAAACAAAAACCAAACCTCAGTATCTGTCCTTGCCATATTTGCTGAAATGCTCCATGCTTTTAAGTTATTAAAAAAATGTAGCTGGTTTGTATTGTTTGAGCTCCATGTTACATACTTAATGTCTTCTACTAATTAAATGGTGTGTTTTGTTTTTAATCAACTGAATTAATTCCAGTTTCTAATTGTAACCACACTAAGCCTGTTTTTCTGGTATGACTGAGCTTTCATAATGGGTAATATTTATTAATGTACTTTTAAAAGTGTAATTTATTATATGTATATAGCTATTGCTGTTCATTGAGACCAACATTTGTATGGGGTACAGAAGTGTTATTTAGTTTTTAAAATGCATGCATACAGATACTGTATATTTCCCCCAATACATTGGTAATGCGGGGGTGATTGCATTTTCGTTGGACTCTGGGGCCAGAATCCAGTATTATTATCAGATGCAAGTCAGACTAGGACACACCATATGGAGCAGAGAGGACTGTAATCCTTCATATGGATTAACTTGTTTTGTTGTAGGAAGTAAATCTGTCCTGGGCTGACTTCATTCTGACATCCACTAAACTTTAATGAAAGTGACTACAAAAAAA